>NC_090410.1:10927788-11171416 GCF_036365525.1 Heterodontus francisci | reverse complement strand
TGTGATCTCCAAACCAAGCTGGAAAGTACTTTTGTGTGGGGATCTGGTTTGACTGTGATTCCTATCGTAGCCAAATAACTGATCGCCACTTGACTGGGCTCACAATTGGAAGCAGGGACGAAGCCAACTGGTAACCAATGATACTTTTACCCCAGTGGGAATTGACTCTCACAGGCGAGGTGAAGAGCATTTCAATAGTAAGTTAAGTCACTGAATAGAGAGCTTTCACTACTGCTGTGAATGCTGGGATAGCTATCCCTCCATTGTGCTCCCTCAGCCTCCAGTGAAAAAATATAAGAGAAATGCAGCAAAATACAGACACATGCAGGTATGAGATAGCAATCCTGAAACAGGATTGTAGGAGGCATCTATGGAGCACATTCACTCCCACAGAATTTGGGAACAATTCTTTCTATGAACAGTTGTGTGCTCAGCACTCCCTGATTTGACCCACACCCTCTCTAGTGTGTCACTACCTCCAGCATATTCCCATTGCTTGTTCACTATCTATCAGGGAATCAATCAGTGGGCTGTGGATCAGTTGTCACTCTCTCACCGACGCATCAGAGATTGTGTGTTCAAGTCTTATTCTGGGGATAGACGTTGTCCATCTGAGCTTCCAGAAAGGCTTTAATAAGAGATTTCTTGCAAGATAGAATCTTGTGAAATTACCGATAATCTGCTGTGATGGATTGAGAATTGGTTGTAGGCGGAAAGTGGTTGTCAATGGATCTGCTGGGATTGATGGTCGGGTTTTTCCTTTTTCCCTTAATGATCTAGATGTAGGTGCTGGGGGGAATGATCCACAGGTTTATGGACAACACCAAGATGATATGGGAGAGTCGTGACTCTACAGGATGCTCATTTGCTGCAGGCAGATCTCAACACGCTGGGGGATTCAGCCCAGGTTTGACAAATGATGTTTAACTTAGAAAAGTCTAGGGTCACACAGGTGGGAAGGTCAAACGCTTAAACACATGCTGCAGGAATAAAATTAAAGCCAGTGATGAACTCAAGAGATCTGAATGTTTTGTTACATCAGTCTCTAAAGGTCTGTGACCAACACCGTGAAACTAAAAAGTAAATAAAAAGACTTGCATTTATATAGCGCCTTTCACGGCCATCAGACATCTCAAAGTGCTTTACAGCCAATGAAATACTTTTTAAACAGAGAGTAGTGTGAACGGATGTTTCTCAGACTGGAGGATGGTTATTAATGGGGTTCCTCAGAGGTTAGTGCTTTTGTATATTAATGACCTAAACTTGGGTGGACAGGGCACAATTTCAAAATTTGCAGATGACAGAAAACTTGGAAGTATTGTGAAGTGTGAGGAGGATAGTGATAAATTTCAAGCAGACATTGACAGACTGTAGAATGGGAGGACACATGGCAGATGAAATTTAATGCAGAGAAGTGTGAAATGATTCATTTTGGTAGGAAGAACAAGGAGAGGCAAGATAAAATCAAGGGTACAATGTTTAAAGGGTGTGCAGGAACAGCAGGAATGGGGGGGTATATGTGCACAAATCATTGAAGGTGGCAGGGCAGGTTGAGAAAGCAGTTAATAAAGCATATTGGATCCTGGGATTTATAAATACGTGCATAGAGTACGAAAGCAAGGAAGTTATGTTGAACCTTTATAAAACACTGGTTCAGCCCAACTGGAGTATTGTCCAATTCTGGCCACCACACTTAAGGAGGATGTGAAGGTTTTAGAGAGGGTGCAGAAAAGATTTACAAGAATGGTTTCAGGGATGAGGAACTTCAGTTACATGGATAGATTGGAGAAGCTTGAGAGGAGATCTGATAGAGGTGCTCAAAATCATGAGGGGTTTGGATAGAGTAGATAGAGAGAAACTGTTCCCATTGGTGGAAGGATTGACACCCAGAGGACACCGATATTTTAGGTAATTGGCAGCACAGTGGCGCAGTGGTTAGCACCGCAGCCTCACAGCTCCAGCGACCCGGGTTCGATTCTGGGTACTGCCTGTGCGGAGTTTGCAAGTTCAACCTGTGACTGCGTGGGTTTTCGCCGGGTGCTCCCACAGCCAAAGACTTGCAGGTTGATAGGTAAATTGGACATTATAAATTGCCCCTGGTCTAGGTAGGTGGTAGGGGAATTGAGGGAAGGTGGGGATGTGGTAGAAATATGGGATTAATGTAGGATTAGTATAAATGGGTGGTTGATGGTCGGCACAGACTCGGTGGGCTGAAGGGCCTGTTTCAGTGCTGTATCAATAAATAAACCAATGGCAACATGAGGAAAAACCTTTTTACGCAGCGAGTGGTTAGGATCTGGGATGCACTGAGAGTGTGGTGGAGGCAGATACAATCGAGGCTTTCAAAAGGGAATTGGATAATTATCTGAAGAGAACATATTTGCAGGGCTATGGGGAAAAGGTGGGGGAGTGGGATTTGGTGAGTTGCTCTTGCAGAGAGCCGGTACAGACGCGACGGGCTGAATGGCCTCCTTCTGTGCTGCAACCATTCCGAGATTCTATGAAGTTGTAATGTAGGAAATGTGGCAGCCAATTTGTGCACAGCAAGCTCCCAGAAACTGCAATGTGGTAATGACTAGATAATCTGTTTTAGTGATGTTAATTGAGGGATAAATAACAGCCAGGACACCTGCCCTTCTTCAAAACAGTGCCGGGGGATCTTTTACACCCATCTGAGAGGGCAGTCTAATGTACCCCCATATACTGCACTGGAACATCAAACTTGAAGGGGGCCTTGAACCCAGAGGCAAGACTGAGCCACAGCTGACACATATATTATAGCTGTTGCTATAGGTAAAGTGAACCCTAGAGTGTGGTCACAGGACAATCACCAATTTTCCCCTTGTACAAATACCTCGCTTGGGCCTCAGTTTGGAAACTGTGTCCACTTTTGGGCTCCTCACGTGATGGAGGGTATTGAGGCTTCGGAAAGGGTGCAGAGGAGGGTTGCAAGATTGATTCCCTCAGTTACCCAAATAGGACCAATGAACGGGGTCTCTGTACTTTAGAGAAAGGTAGACTTAGTACTGATGTGATCCGAGCTTTACAGAGTAATGAAGTGATTTGTGTGTATGCTGAACAATGCCTTAAGACAACAACAACTTATATTTATGTAGCACCTTTAACATAATAAAACATTCCAAGATGCTTCATAGGAGCGTTATAAAACAAAGTATGACACCGAGCCACATTAGGAGATATTAGGTCAGATGACCAAAAGCTTGGTCAAAGAGGTAGGTTTTAAGGAGAGTCTTAAAGGAGGAAAGTGGGGTAGAGAGGCAGAGAGGTCTAGGGAGAAAATTCCACAGCTTGGGGCCCAGGCAGCTGAAGCCACGGCCGCCAACGGTGGAGCGATTAAAATCAGGGATGCACAAGAGGCCAGAATTAGAGGAGAGCAGATATCTCGGAGGGCTGTGGGGCTGGAGGAGATTACAGCGATAGGGAGGAGTGAGGCCCTGGAGGGTTTTGAAAACAGGGGTGAGAATTTTAAAATCAAGACATTGCTTGACTGGGAACCAATGTAGGTCAGCGAGCAGGGGGTGATAGCGGAAATAGGACTTGGTGCGAGTACGGACACAGGGGTAGCAGAGTTTTGGATGACCTCAAGTTTACAGAGAGTAGAATGTGGGAGACCAGCCAGGAGTGCGTTGGACTAGTCAAGTCTAGAGGTAATGAAGACATGAATGAGGGTTTCAGCAGCAGACGAACTGAGATAGGGGGTAAAGTCGGGCGATGTTATGGAGGTGGAAATAGGCGGTCTTGGTGATGGTGCGAATATGAGGTCGGAAGCTCATTTCAGGATCAAATGTGACACCAAGGTTGCAAACAGACAGTTTAATCTCAGGCTGTTGCCAGGGAGAGGGATGGAGTTGGTAGCTAGGGAACGGAGTTTGGAGCTGGGACTGTAAACAATATTTAATTGGAGGAAATTTCTGCTCATCCAATACTGGAGGTCAGATAAGCAGTCTGATAATTTGTTAACAGCGGAGGTGCTGGGGAGGTAGAGTTGAGTGTCTTCAGCACAGATATGAAAATAAGACCTATCTCTTAGACCAAGCTTTTGGCCATCTGCCCTAATATTATCTTATGTGGTGTCAAATTTTGTATTTATAATGCTCCTGTGAAGCGCCTTGGGACTTTTATTACATTAAAGGCGCTATATAAATTCAAGTTGTTGTAATGAATGCGTGAAGGTTTGAGGGATGAAGCTAAGTGGGTTCTGTAACACTCCTGCCCTTGTGTGGTTATACTGAGGAACTGCATGTTCAGTCAATGCTTGACTCAATAGTTCTTACAGAGGTGATCAATTCTGTCTCTTTCTGACCGTCAACAAGCTTATAAACTGTCCAACATGGACACCTTGGACCAAACTAGAGGTCGTAACCTCAGGGTAAGGGGTTGGCCATTTAGGGCTGAGATGAGGAGAATTTCTTTGCCCAGAGGGTTGTGAATCTTTGGAATTCCCTACCCCAGATATCTGTGGATGCTCAGTCGCTGAGTGTGTTCAAGGCTGGGATCGATACATTTTTTTGGACGCTAAGGGAATCGAGGGATCAGGCGGGAAAAGTGGAATTGCGGAAGAAGATCAGCCATAATCCTAACAAATGGCGGAACAGGCTCGAGGAGACGTAAGACCTACCCCCGCCCCTATTTCTTACGTTCTGCAATTGTCAATTTCCCAAATTCACAGCAAACACCAAAATCAAACCCAAGTTCGGAACTGCGAGCCTGGTTTCAGATTTGACGCCCACTGGACAAGACCGGAATTTTACATGGCTGTTTTTTTTTGTTAAGCTGCCACTCCAGTGCAGGCTCCCACCTGAGTGGCACAGGCTTAACGTACAGGAGGTAGCATTGCTGCTAAAGGGGATGGAAAGGGGAGGTGAAACTACAGAGGGTCCCGAATACAATTGGCCAGATCAACTGAGCTGGTCAGCCCTCAAAATGTAACCGATCCAAAGAAATAGTTTATTAGTTTTAAAAAGGGGAAGGTATTACTTCATCCAGGAACAGGAACCAAGCCTGTTCTGCCACTCAATTAGGTCATGGCTGATCTGTATCTACTCACCTTGGTTCCAATATCCCTTAATGCCCTTGCCTAACAAAATTCAGATTAATTTCAGGTTTTCAAATTTTCAATTGACATCCTCCAGTCTCAACAGCTTTGTGGGAGGAGAGAGTTCCCGATTTCCACTAGCCTTTGTGGGAAGAGAGTGTTCCCGATTTCCACTAGCCTTTGTGGGAGGAGAGTGTTCCCGATTTCCACCAGCCTTTGTGGGAAGAGAGTGTTCCCGATTTCCACTAGCCTTTGTGGGAGGAGAGTGTTCCCGATTTCCACCAGCCTTTGTGGGAGGAGAGTGTTCCCGATTTCCACTAGGCTTTGTGGGAGGAGAGTGTTCCCGATTTCCACTAGCCTTTGTGGGAGGAGAGAGTTCCCGATTTCCACTAGCCTTTGTGGGAGGAGAGTGTTCCCGATTTCCACCAGCCTTTGTGGGAGGAGAGTGTTCCCGATTTCCACCAGCCTTTGTGGGAGGAGAGTGTTCCCGATTTCCACTAGCCTTTGTGGGAGGAGAGTGTTCCCGATTTCCACTAGCCTTTGTGGGAGGAGAGTGTTCCCGATTTCCACTAGCCTTTGTGGGAGGAGAGTGTTCCCGATTTCCACCAGCCTTTGTGGGAGGAGAGTGTTCCCGATTTCCACCAGCCTTTGTGGGAGGAGAGAGTTCTCGATTTCCACCAGCCTTTGTGGGAGGAGAGTGTTCCCGATTTCCACTAGCCTTTGTGGGAGGAGAGTGTTCCCGATTTCCACCAGCCTTTGTGGGAGGAGAGTGTTCCCGATTTCCACCAGCCTTTGTGGGAGGAGAGAGTTCTCGATTTCCACCAGCCTTTGTGGGAGGAGAGAGTTCCCGATTTCCATCAGCCTTTGTGGGAGGAGAAGGTTCCCGATTTCCACCAGCCTTTGTGGGAGGAGAGTGTTCCCGATTTCCACTAGCCTTTGTGGGAGGAGAGTGTTCCCGATTTCCACCAGCCTTTGTGGGAGGAGAGTGTTCCCGATTTCCACCAGCCTTTGTGGGAGGAGAGTGTTCCCGATTTCCACTAGCCTTTGTGGGAGGAGAGAGTTCCCGATTTCCACTAGCCTTTGTGGGAGGAGAGTGTTCCCGATTTCCACTAGCCTTTGTGGGAGGAGAGTGTTCCCGATTTCCACCAGCCTTTCTGGGAGGAGATGGTTCCCGATTTCCACCAGCCTTTGTGGGAGGAGAGAGTTCCCGATTTCCATTAGCCTTTGTGGGAGGAGAAGGTTCCCGATTTCCACCAGCCTTTGTGGGAGGAGAGAGTTCCCGATTTCCACCAGCCTTTGTGGGAGGAGAAGGTTCCCGATTTCCACCAGCCTTTGTGGGAGGAGAAGGTTCCCGATTTCCACTAGCCTTTGTGGGAGGAGAGAGTTCCCGATTTCCACTAGCCTTTGTGGGAGGAGAGTGTTCCCGATTTCCACTAGCCTTTGTGGGAGGAGAGAGTTCCCGATTTCCACTCGCCTTTGTGGGAGGAGAGAGTTCCCGATTTCCACCAGCCTTTGTGGGAGGAGAGAGTTCCCGATTTCCACTCGCCTTTGTGGGAGGAGAGTGTTCCCGATTTCCACTCGCCTTTGTGGGAGGAGAGAGTTCCCGATTTCCACTCGCCTTTGTGGGAGGAGAGAGTTCCCGATTTCCACTAGCGTTTGTGGGAAGAAGTGCTTCTTGACATCACCCCTGAACAGTCTAGTTTTAAGATTATGTCCCCTTGATTCTAGATTCCCCCATCAGATGAAATTGTTTCTCCCCATCTACTCCATCAACTTTAATCATCTCTATTAGATCCCCCCTTATTCTTCTATACTCCAGGGAGTTACAAGCCCAATCTATGCAACCTGGCCTCATAATTTAACCCTTTTAACCCTGATATTATTCTGGTGACTCTGCGCTGCACCCCCTCTATGGCCAATATATCTTTCATGAGGTGCAGTGTCCAGAATGACAGTGTTCTAAATGCTGTAGCCAGAGCTTTATAGAACTGTCACATAACTTCCACTAATTTGTTTTCCAGCCCCTCTGAGATAAACACTAACAGTTCATTAGCTAACTGCCCACTAGCTTTTAGTGATTCTAGTGCGTGGCTCTCAACCTTGATGCGGAGCTCGATACATGCACAGGGAAAGCAGCTACCACCTTTAGCCGATTCGCGAAACAAACATGGGATAACACCAAGCTGATGGTTTATCAGGCCTGTGTTCTCCACACCTTGCTGAATGGCTGTGAAACATCGGTGACTTACAGCTACCAGGAAAAGAAGCTCAATAATTTCCATCTTCGCTATCTGCGGCACATGGAAGGAGCAGATAAGATTGAGGAGCTTTGGTGGAGAGCCAGTCTTTTCTAAAATCTTGTAGAGCCCTGCTCTGCTGACAGTGTCAAATAAGAACATAAGACATAGGAATAGGCCATTCAGCCCTTCGAACCCACTCTGCCATTCAATGAGGTCATGGCTGATATTCTACCTCAACATCATTTTATTTTGGTTTATGGGTGTCACTGGCTAGGCCAGCATTTATTGCCCATCTCTAATTGCCCTTGAGAAGGTGGTGGTGAGCTGCCTTCTTGAGCCACTATTGACTTCAGAGAGCATTTAAGAGTCAATCACATTGTTGTGGGTCTGGAGTCATGGTCATAGAGAGATACAGCACTGAAACAGGCCCTTCAGCCCACTGTGTCTGTGCCAACCATCAACCACCCATATATACTAACCCTACATTAATCCCATATTCCCTACTACATCCCCTCCTACATTAATCCCATATTCCCTACCACCTACCTACACTAGCGGCAATTTACAATGGCCAATTAACCTATCAACCTGCAAGTCTTTGGCAGTGGGAGGAAACCGGAGCACCCGGCGGAAACCCATGTGGTCACAGGTTGAACTTGCAAACTCCACACAGACAGTACCCAGAACTGAACCCGGGTCACTGGAGCTGTGAGGCTGCGGTGCTAACCACTGCACCGCCCCAGACCAGACCAGCAGATTTCCTTCCCTGAAGGACATTAGTGAACCAGACAGTTTTTACAACAATTGACAATGGTTTCACGGCCGTCATTAGACTAGCTTTTTTAAATTCCAGATTTATTAATTAATTCAAATTCCACCTTCTGCCGTGGTGGGATTTGAACCCATGTTCCTAAAGCAATACCCTGGGTCTCTGAGTTACTAGTCCACTGACAATACCACTATGCTACCACCTCCTGCACGAGCCCTATATCCCTTGATATTTTTAATATGTAGAAATCTATCGATCTCAGTCTTGAACATACTCAACGACTGAGTTTCCACAGCCCTCTGGGACAGAGAATTCCAAAGATTCACCACCCTCTGAGTGAAGAAATTCCTCCTCATCTCAGTCCTAAATGGCCTACCCCTTAATCTGAGACTGTGTTCCCTGGTTCTAGACCCTCAGCCAGGGGAAATATCCTTCCTGCATCTACCCTTTCGAGCCCTGTAAGAATTTTGTATGTTTGAGTGAGATCACCTCTCGTTCTTCTAAACTCCAGAGAATCTTTCCTCATGGGACAATCCCTGCATCCCAGGAATTAGTTTGGTGAGCCTTCGTTGCACTCCTTCTATGGCAAGTGAATGCCTTAGTGAGATTTTTTTTTTTTATTTCCAAAATATACTTTATTCATAAAAATCTGTAAAAATTACATTGCCAAACAGTTTCCAAACAGCACCAAAAAATACAAACATTGCAAGGGAGATCAGTTTCCTTCAATACTGTCATGTGTTTCTTCCCAACCCTTCCGTTTCACAATTGTCATGTCAATTACAGTTTTACATTTACAGCAATTGAGAATATTAACGATACAGTTCGAGGGGTTTCCCATTGATCCAGCCCCTCAGTCCAGCTTGGTGGGGGAACCTTACACTGTGGTCTTTCCCCATTGAGCCTTTGCTGCGGCTGCCCCAAGCTTTAGTGCGTCCCTCAGCACGTAGTCCTGGACCTTGGAATGTGCCAGTCTGCAACATTCGGTGGTGGACAACTCTTTGCGCTGGAAGACCAGCAGGTTTCGGGCAGACCAAAGGGCGTCTTTCACCGAATTGATAGTCCTCAAGCAGCAGTTGATGTTTGTCTCGGTGTGCGTCCCTGGGAACAGCCCGTAGAGCACAGACTCCTGTGTTACAGAGCTGCTTGGGATGAACCTTGACAAAAACCACTGCATCTCTTTCCACACCTGCTTTGCAAAGGCACATTCCAGGAGGAGGTGGGCGACCGTCTCTTCCCCACCACAGCCAATGCGGGGGCACTGTGCGGAGGGGGCGAGACTTCGGGTGTGCATGAAGGATCTGACGGGGAGGGCCCTTCTCACCACCAGCCAAGCTACGTCTTGGTGCTTGTTTGAAAGTTCTGGTGATGAGGCATTCCGCCAAATGACTTTGACGGTCTGCTCGGGGAACCATCCGACAGGATCCACCGTTTCCTTTTCCCGTAGGGCCTTGAGGACATTCCGTGCAGACCACTGCCTGATGGACCGGTGGTCAAAGGTGTTTTTCCGCAGAAACTGCTCCACGAAGGATAGGTGGTACGGCGCCGCCCAACTGCATGGTGCGTTCCGCGGCAATGTGACCAGGCCCATCCTTCGCAACACCGGGGACAGATAGAACCTCAGCACGTAGTGACACTTGGAGTTTGCGTACTGGGGATCTACACATAGCTTGATGCAGCCGCACACGAAGGTGGTCATCAGGATGAGGGCCACGTTGGGTACATTTTTCCCGCCCATGTCCAGAGATTTGAACATCGTGTCCCTCCGGACCCGGTCCATTTTAGATCCCCAGACGAAGCGGAAAATGGCTCGGGTGACTGCCACGTGAATGCCTTAGTGAGATCCACAGAAGTAAGGTAAAGGATATACTCTGTTCCCCACACTTCACTTGTAGCTGGCGTATGGAGAAGATCATATCCACAGCACCTCAGTCTCATCTGCTCCTACTATGACAATGTGCACTGCACTGTATAGTTTGACGGCTCTGCTTCCGACAGTTTTGGAGTGAAGAATGCTGTACGGCTGTGAAACATGGACGACTTACAGCTACCAGGAAAAGAAGCTCAATAATTTCCCTCTTTGCTGTCTGTGGTGCATTATGGGTATATCCTGGAAGGTCAAAGTCACAAATGTGGCAGCCCTCTCAAAGGCGGAGTTCCCAAGTGTGTTGGCACTAATCAAACAGAGGTGGTTTCGGTGGATCAGACTCGTCTACAGGACGGAAGACAGTCACGTACCCCAGGACCTTCTGTATGGTGGGGTAGCCGGGGCCAGACAACCAGTGGGGAGCCCAAAGCTGCGCTTCAAGAATGCTTGCAAGCGTGACATGAAGGCTCTAAATGTTGACTATCACACCTGGGAATCACTAGCTTGTGAAAGAGGGAAATGGCGACACATCCTGTGGACAGGTGTGCACTACCATGATGACCAGTTGCTACAGCAGCTTGGCAACAGGTGCCAACGTTAAAAACAACAACTCACAGCGTCACTTGGCAGCTTCACGTGCGGCACTTGTGGCAGAACCTGCCTCTCAAGGATTGTCCTTCAAGGCCATCAGCAAAGGTGCACCAAGAGAAGACACCCCACCAAAATGGATTGTTTGCTATGTGTCCATCATCTTCCATAGATGGAAGGATGCCAACCAAAAAAAGCCAAAATAAAAGTGCATGGACCCCCCCCCCCCCCCCCCAAATCACTCTGCTCCCCCACAGTTCGTGGCTTCTTGCCATTTAAAAAAATACTCTGTTCTATCTTGTTTGGATTCAAAGTGTATAACCTCGTACTTCCTCAGGCTGTACTCTTTATGGCCCAGTTTTTCCCACTCATTCCATTTATCAAGTTCCGTTAGCAATTTTCTGCTCCCATCTGCACTGTTCACTGTGCTCATCATACTTGGTACGTGGAGCAACGTTCATGCAGAACAACGTCAGTCTGAAAATATCACCCCCCACCCCCCCCACCCCGAGTGGAAAGTTTGGCTAATTCGTTTGGTGAGAACCTCCTCGCACATTATCCCAACCAGCAAGTTCTTTGCGAGGAATCACATTGTGCCAAGAGATAAATCACAGGGTAACGATTCTGTGCCAATCTCACCTACAGAGTTTGGTTTTCACTCTGTGCTCGACTGAAACCTGAAAACAGTGGGCAGGTGAGGAGGGGGCAGAGGAGGCCCGCCCTGCTGCAAAATTCTAAAGTCCGAACTAGCATTTACAATAAAGATTATGGGTGGTTTGATCAGCCTATCTCATTCGTCCACTGTGAGATCCAATCTTCATATCCATCAAGATATATATTATTTCTTTTCTTTTGGGCCTCCTTATCTCGAGAGACAATGGATACGCGCCTGGAGGTGGTCAGTGGTTTGTGAAGCAGATATATATTATTATATATATCCATATATAGTTTAAAATCTTGAGTGTCTGCACACAATTCTTGCCCAACTTTCTGTGGCCATGTCTTTTGATCGTGCCATTAGGTCAACACTTAACATTGGAACTACCTATGTAAACATTTCGAATGGAAATCCTGTATGTCAACAGTTGCCTGTAATGGTGTAGTTGCAAGCTGTGGCCAGTAGATGGTGCTTTGGAGCAAGTTTCTGAAATCTCCCTCCCAATTCCGTCAGCTCCTCATGTGCAAACTGAATGTGGGAATGTGATGGCTGATTTACCAGTAATCCATTAAGGGTTTTGTACACTTCCTGTGTCACACTCCCAATCCTCTACCTCCACTTCTGCCCAATCATCAATAACATTATTAATGTGACACCAATCATTATAAAATAGTCTATCATCCAATTAAGCATGAGCACCTCTATCAGTGATCTGTTGGCACTTATTAATAGCAGTACTAATTACTAGTTATCTCATACACTCATTGACCCAGCATCGCTGTGTAAAACTTTGTCTTTAATCCACATTTAACAAATGTTTTAACATTTGTCTATCAACGGCAGTGATATCACTTAGTATGTCAATAGGTGGCAGCAACATCACACGGCAACATTGGTCAAGGAATCTTTGCTTCAGATCTCCAGTCACGTCCTCTCGTGAAGGCACTGACCTTCACTGGGCTATGGTTTCCACTGGCAGTGACTCTCACTGGGGTACAGTTCCACACACTGACTCTCATTGGGGTACAGTTCCACACACACTGACTCTCACTGGGGTTCAGTTCCACACACACTGACTCTCACTGGGTTTCAGTTCCACACACACTGACTCTCACTGGGGTTCAGTTCCACACACACTGACTCTCACTGGGTTTCAGTTCCACACACACTGACTCTCACTGGGTTTCAGTTCCACACACACTGACTCTCACTGGGGTACAGTTCCACACACTGACTCTCACTGGGGGACAGTTCCACACACTGACTCTCACTGGGGGACAGTTCCACACACTGACTCTCACTGGGGTTCAGTTCCACACACACTGACTCTCACTGGGTTTCAGTTCCACACACACTGACTCTCACTGGGGTTCAGTTCCACACACACTGACTCTCACTGGGGTTCAGTTCCACACACACTGACTCTCACTGGGGTTCAGTTCCACACACACTGACTCTCACTGGGGTACAGTTCCACACACACTGACTCTCACTGGGTTTCAGTTCCACACACACTGACTCTCACTGGGGTTCAGTTCCACACACACTGACTCTCACTGGGTTTCAGTTCCACACACACTGACTCTCACTGGGGTTCAGTTCCACACACTGACTCTCACTGGGGGACAGTTCCACACACTGACTCTCACTGGGGTTCAGTTCCACACACACTGACTCTCACTGGGTTTCAGTTCCACACACACTGACTCTCACTGGGGTTCAGTTCCACACACACTGACTCTCACTGGGTTCAGTTCCACACACACTGACTCTCACTGGGGTTCAGTTCCACACACACTGACTCTCACTGGGGTACAGTTCCACACACACTGACTCTCACTGGGTTTCAGTTCCACACACACTGACTCTCACTGGGGTTCAGTTCCACACACACTGACTCTCACTGGGGTTCAGTTCCACACACACTGACTCTCACTGGGGTTCAGTTCCACACACACTGACTCTCACTGGGGTTCAGTTCCACACACACTGATTCTCACTGGGTTTCAGTTCCACACACACTGACTCTCACTGGGGTTCAGTTCCACACACACTGACTCTCACTGGGTTTCAGTTCCACACACACTGACTCTCACTGGGTTTCAGTTCCACACACACTGACTCTCACTGGGGTTCAGTTCCACACACACTGACTCTCACTGGGTTTCAGTTCCACACACACTGACTCTCACTGGGGTTCAGTTCCACACACACTGACTCTCACTGGGGTTCAGTTCCACACACACTGACTCTCACTGGGTTTCAGTTCCACACACACTGACTCTCACTGGGGTTCAGTTCCACACACACTGACTCTCACTGGGGTTCAGTTCCACACACACTGACTCTCACTGGGGTTCAGTTCCACACACACTGACTCTCACTGGGTTTCAGTTCCACACACACTGACTCTCACTGGGGTTCAGTTCCACACACACTGACTCTCACTGGGGTTCAGTTCCACACACACTGACTCTCACTGGGGTTCAGTTCCACACACACTGACTCTCACTGGGGTACAGTTCCACACACTGACTCTCACTGGGGTTCAGTTCCACACACACTGACTCTCACTGGGGTTCAGTTCCACACACTGACTCTCACTGGGTTTCAGTTCCACACACACTGACTCTCACTGGGGTTCAGTTCCACACACTGACTCTCACTGGGGTTCAGTTCCACACACACTGACTCTCACTGGGTTTCAGTTCCACACACACTGACTCTCACTGGGGTTCAGTTCCACACACTGACTCTCACTGGGGTTCAGTTCCACACACACTGACTCTCACTGGGTTTCAGTTCCACACACTGACTCTCACTGGGGTTCAGTTCCACACACACTGACTCTCACTGGGGTTCAGTTCCACACACACTGACTCTCACTGGGGTTCAGTTCCACACACACTGACTCTCACTGGGGTTCAGTTCCACACACACTGACTCTCACTGGGGTTCAGTTCCACACACACTGACTCTCACTGGGGTTCAGTTCCACACACACTGACTCTCACTGGGGTTCAGTTCCACACACACTGACTCTCACTGGGGTTCAGTTCCACACACACTGACTCTCACTGGGGTTCAGTTCCACACACACTGACTCTCACTGGGGTTCAGTTCCACACACACTGACTCTCACTGGGGTTCAGTTCCACACACACTGACTCTCACTGGGTTTCAGTTCCACACACACTGACTCTCACTGGGTTTCAGTTCCACACACACTGACTCTCACTGGGGTTCAGTTCCACACACACTGACTCTCACTGGGTTTCAGTTCCACACACACTGACTCTCACTGGGGTTCAGTTCCACACACACTGACTCTCACTGGGGTTCAGTTCCACACACACTGACTCTCACTGGGTTTCAGTTCCACACACACTGACTCTCACTGGGTTTCAGTTCCACACACACTGACTCTCACTGGGTTTCAGTTCCACACACACTGACTCTCACTGGGGTTCAGTTCCACACACACTGACTCTCACTGGGGTTCAGTTCCACACACACTGACTCTCACTGGGGTTCAGTTCCACACACACTGACTCTCACTGGGTTTCAGTTCCACACACACTGACTCTCACTGGGGTTCAGTTCCACACACACTGACTCTCACTGGGGTACAGTTCCACACACTGACTCTCACTGGGTTTCAGTTCCACACACACTGACTCTCACTGGGGTTCAGTTCCACACACACTGACTCTCACTGGGGTTCAGTTCCACACACACTGACTCTCACTGGGGTTCAGTTCCACACACACTGACTCTCACTGGGGTTCAGTTCCACACACACTGACTCTCACTGGGGTTCAGTTCCACACACACTGACTCTCACTGGGGTTCAGTTCCACACACACTGACTCTCACTGGGGTTCAGTTCCACACACACTGACTCTCACTGGGGTTCAGTTCCACACACACTGACTCTCACTGGGGTTCAGTTCCACACACACTGACTCTCACTGGGGTTCAGTTCCACACACACTGACTCTCACTGGGGTTCAGTTCCACACACACTGACTCTCACTGGGGTACAGTTCCACACACTGACTCTCACTGGGTTTCAGTTCCACACACACTGACTCTCACTGGGGTTCAGTTCCACACACACTGACTCTCACTGGGGTTCAGTTCCACACACACTGACTCTCACTGGGGTTCAGTTCCACACACACTGACTCTCACTGGGGTTCAGTTCCACACACACTGACTCTCACTGGGGTTCAGTTCCACACACACTGACTCTCACTGGGGTTCAGTTCCACACACACTGACTCTCACTGGGGTTCAGTTCCACACACACTGACTCTCACTGGGGTACAGTTCCACACACTGACTCTCACTGGGTTTCAGTTCCACACACACTGACTCTCACTGGGGTTCAGTTCCACACACACTGACTCTCACTGGGGTTCAGTTCCACACACACTGACTCTCACTGGGGTTCAGTTCCACACACACTGACTCTCACTGGGGTTCAGTTCCACACACACTGACTCTCACTGGGGTACAGTTCCACACACTGACTCTCACTGGGTTTCAGTTCCACACACACTGACTCTCACTGGGGTTCAGTTCCACACACACTGACTCTCACTGGGGTTCAGTTCCACACACACTGACTCTCACTGGGGTACAGTTCCACACACACTGACTCTCACTGGGGTTCAGTTCCACACACACTGACTCTCACTGGGGTTCAGTTCCACACACACTGACTCTCACTGGGGTTCAGTTCCACACACACTGACTCTCACTGGGGTTCAGTTCCACACACACTGACTCTCACTGGGGTACAGTTCCACACACTGACTCTCACTGGGTTTCAGTTCCACACACACTGACTCTCACTGGGGTTCAGTTCCACACACACTGACTCTCACTGGGGTTCAGTTCCACACACACTGACTCTCACTGGGGTTCAGTTCCACACACACTGACTCTCACTGGGGTTCAGTTCCACACACACTGACTCTCACTGGGGTTCAGTTCCACACACACTGACTCTCACTGGGGTTCAGTTCCACACACACTGACTCTCACTGGGGTTCAGTTCCACACACACTGACTCTCACTGGGGTTCAGTTCCACACACACTGACTCTCACTGGGGTTCAGTTCCACACACACTGACTCTCACTGGGGTTCAGTTCCACACACACTGACTCTCACTGGGGTTCAGTTCCACACACACTGACTCTCACTGGGGTACAGTTCCACACACTGACTCTCACTGGGTTTCAGTTCCACACACACTGACTCTCACTGGGGTTCAGTTCCACACACACTGACTCTCACTGGGGTTCAGTTCCACACACACTGACTCTCACTGGGGTTCAGTTCCACACACACTGACTCTCACTGGGGTTCAGTTCCACACACACTGACTCTCACTGGGGTTCAGTTCCACACACACTGACTCTCACTGGGGTTCAGTTCCACACACACTGACTCTCACTGGGGTTCAGTTCCACACACACTGACTCTCACTGGGGTTCAGTTCCACACACACTGACTCTAACTGGGGTTCAGTTCCACACACACTGACTCTTACTGGGGTACAGTTCCACACACACTGACTCTCACTGGGGTTCAGTTCCACACACACTGACTCTCACTGGGGTTCAGTTCCACACACACTGACTCTCACTGGGGTTCAGTTCCACACACACTGACTCTCACTGGGGTTCAGTTCCACACACACTGACTCTCACTGGGGTTCAGTTCCACACACACTGACTCTCACTGGGGTTCAGTTCCACACACACTGACTCTCACTGGGGTTCAGTTCCACACACACTGACTCTCACTGGGGTTCAGTTCCACACACACTGACTCTCACTGGGGTACAGTTCCACACACTGACTCTCATTGGGGTACAGTTCCACACACACTGACTCTCACTGGGTTTCAGTTCCACACACACTGACTCTCACTGGGTTTCAGTTCCACACACACTGACTCTTACTGGGGTACAGTTCCACACACACTGACTCTAACTGGGGTTCAGTTCCACACACACTGACTCTCACTGGGTTTCAGTTCCACACACACTGACTCTCACTGGGTTTCAGTTCCACACACACTGACTCTTACTGGGGTACAGTTCCACACACACTGACTCTCACTGGGGTTCAGTTCCACACACACTGACTCTCACTGGGGTTCAGTTCCACACACACTGACTCTCACTGGGGTTCAGTTCCACACACACTGACTCTCACTGGGGTACAGTTCCACACACTGACTCTCACTGGGGTACAGTTCCACACACTGACTCTCACTGGGGTTCAGTTCCACACACACTGACTCTCACTGGGGTTCAGTTCCACACACACTGACTCTCACTGGGGTACAGTTCCACACACTGACTCTCATTGGGGTACAGTTCCACACACACTGACTCTCACTGGGGTTCAGTTCCACACACACTGACTCTCACTGGGGTTCAGTTCCACACACACTGACTCTCACTGGGGTTCAGTTCCACACACACTGACTCTCACTGGGGTTCAGTTCCACACACACTGACTCTCACTGGGTTTCAGTTCCACACACACTGACTCTCACTGGGGTTCAGTTCCACACACACTGACTCTCACTGGGGTTCAGTTCCACACACACTGACTCTCACTGGGGTTCAGTTCCACACACACTGACTCTCACTGGGGTTCAGTTCCACACACACTGACTCTCACTGGGGTTCAGTTCCACACACACTGACTCTCACTGGGGTTCAGTTCCACACGCACTGACTCTCACTGGGGTTCAGTTCCACACACACTGACTCTCACTGGGGTACAGTTCCACACACTGACTCTCATTGGGGGACAGTTCCACACACACTGACTCTCACTGGGGTTCAGTTCCACACACACTGACTCTCACTGGGGTTCAGTTCCACACACACTGACTCTCACTGGGGTTCAGTTCCACACACACTGACTCTCACTGGGTTTCAGTTCCACACACACTGACTCTCACTGGGTTTCAGTTCCACACACACTGACTCTTACTGGGGTACAGTTCCACACACACTGACTCTAACTGGGGTTCAGTTCCACACACACTGACTCTCACTGGGGTTCAGTTCCACACACACTGACTCTCACTGGGGTTCAGTTCCACACACACTGACTCTAACTGGGGTTCAGTTCCACACACACTGACTCTCACTGGGGTTCAGTTCCACACACACTGACTCTCACTGGGGTTCAGTTCCACACACACTGACTCTCACTGGGGTACAGTTCCACACACTGACTCTCAATGGGGTACAGTTCCACACACACTGACTCTCACTGGGGTTCAGTTCCACACACACTGACTCTCACTGGGTTTCAGTTCCACACACACTGACTCTCACTGGGGTTCAGTTCCACACACACTGACTCTTACTGGGGTACAGTTCCACACACACTGACTCTCACTGGGGTACAGTTCCACACACACTGACTCTCACTGGGGTACAGTTCCACACACACTGACTCTAACTGGGGTTCAGTTCCACACACACTGACTCTCACTGGGGTTCAGTTCCACACACACTGACTCTCACTGGGGTTCAGTTCCACACACACTGACTCTCATTGGGGTTCAGTTCCACACACACTGACTCTCACTGGGGTTCAGTTCCACACACACTGACTCTCACTGGGGTTCAGTTCCACACACACTGACTCTTACTGGGGTACAGTTCCACACACACTGACTCTCACTGGGGTTCAGTTCCACACACACTGACTCTCACTGGGGTTCAGTTCCACACACACTGACTCTCACTGGGGTTCAGTTCCACACACACTGACTCTCACTGGGGTACAGTTCCACACACACTGACTCTCACTGGGGTACAGTTCCACACTCACTGACTCTCACTGGGGTTCAGTTCCACACACACTGACTCTCACTGGGGTTCAGTTCCACACACACTGACTCTCACTGGGGTACAGTTCCACACACTGACTCTCAATGGGGTACAGTTCCACACACACTGACTCTCACTGGGGTACAGTTCCACACACACTGACTCTCACTGGGGTACAGTTCCACACACTGACTCTCATTGGGGGACAGTTCCACACACACTGACTCTCACTGGGGTTCAGTTCCACACACACTGACTCTCACTGGGGTACAGTTCCACACACTGACTCTCACTGGGTTTCAGTTCCACACACACTGACTCTCACTGGGGTTCAGTTCCACACACACTGACTCTCACTGGGGTTCAGTTCCACACACACTGACTCTCACTGGGGTTCAGTTCCACACACACTGACTCTCACTGGGGTTCAGTTCCACACACACTGACTCTCACTGGGGTTCAGTTCCACACACACTGACTCTCACTGGGGTTCAGTTCCACACACACTGACTCTCACTGGGGTTCAGTTCCACACACACTGACTCTCACTGGGGTACAGTTCCACACACTGACTCTCACTGGGTTTCAGTTCCACACACACTGACTCTCACTGGGGTTCAGTTCCACACACACTGACTCTCACTGGGGTTCAGTTCCACACACACTGACTCTCACTGGGGTTCAGTTCCACACACACTGACTCTCACTGGGGTTCAGTTCCACACACACTGACTCTCACTGGGGTACAGTTCCACACACTGACTCTCACTGGGTTTCAGTTCCACACACACTGACTCTCACTGGGGTTCAGTTCCACACACACTGACTCTCACTGGGGTTCAGTTCCACACACACTGACTCTCACTGGGGTACAGTTCCACACACACTGACTCTCACTGGGGTTCAGTTCCACACACACTGACTCTCACTGGGGTTCAGTTCCACACACACTGACTCTCACTGGGGTTCAGTTCCACACACACTGACTCTCACTGGGGTTCAGTTCCACACACACTGACTCTCACTGGGGTACAGTTCCACACACTGACTCTCACTGGGTTTCAGTTCCACACACACTGACTCTCACTGGGGTTCAGTTCCACACACACTGACTCTCACTGGGGTTCAGTTCCACACACACTGACTCTCACTGGGGTTCAGTTCCACACACACTGACTCTCACTGGGGTTCAGTTCCACACACACTGACTCTCACTGGGGTTCAGTTCCACACACACTGACTCTCACTGGGGTTCAGTTCCACACACACTGACTCTCACTGGGGTTCAGTTCCACACACACTGACTCTCACTGGGGTTCAGTTCCACACACACTGACTCTCACTGGGGTTCAGTTCCACACACACTGACTCTCACTGGGGTTCAGTTCCACACACACTGACTCTCACTGGGGTTCAGTTCCACACACACTGACTCTCACTGGGGTACAGTTCCACACACTGACTCTCACTGGGTTTCAGTTCCACACACACTGACTCTCACTGGGGTTCAGTTCCACACACACTGACTCTCACTGGGGTTCAGTTCCACACACACTGACTCTCACTGGGGTTCAGTTCCACACACACTGACTCTCACTGGGGTTCAGTTCCACACACACTGACTCTCACTGGGGTTCAGTTCCACACACACTGACTCTCACTGGGGTTCAGTTCCACACACACTGACTCTCACTGGGGTTCAGTTCCACACACACTGACTCTAACTGGGGTTCAGTTCCACACACACTGACTCTTACTGGGGTACAGTTCCACACACACTGACTCTCACTGGGGTTCAGTTCCACACACACTGACTCTCACTGGGGTTCAGTTCCACACACACTGACTCTCACTGGGGTTCAGTTCCACACACACTGACTCTCACTGGGGTTCAGTTCCACACACACTGACTCTCACTGGGGTTCAGTTCCACACACACTGACTCTCACTGGGGTTCAGTTCCACACACACTGACTCTCACTGGGGTTCAGTTCCACACACACTGACTCTCACTGGGGTTCAGTTCCACACACACTGACTCTCACTGGGGTTCAGTTCCACACACACTGACTCTCACTGGGGTACAGTTCCACACACTGACTCTCATTGGGGTACAGTTCCACACACACTGACTCTCACTGGGTTTCAGTTCCACACACACTGACTCTCACTGGGTTTCAGTTCCACACACACTGACTCTTACTGGGGTACAGTTCCACACACACTGACTCTAACTGGGGTTCAGTTCCACACACACTGACTCTCACTGGGTTTCAGTTCCACACACACTGACTCTCACTGGGTTTCAGTTCCACACACACTGACTCTTACTGGGGTACAGTTCCACACACACTGACTCTCACTGGGGTTCAGTTCCACACACACTGACTCTCACTGGGGTTCAGTTCCACACACACTGACTCTCACTGGGGTTCAGTTCCACACACACTGACTCTCACTGGGGTACAGTTCCACACACTGACTCTCACTGGGGTACAGTTCCACACACTGACTCTCACTGGGGTTCAGTTCCACACACACTGACTCTCACTGGGGTTCAGTTCCACACACACTGACTCTCACTGGGGTACAGTTCCACACACACTGACTCTCACTGGGGTACAGTTCCACACACTGACTCTCATTGGGGTACAGTTCCACACACACTGACTCTCACTGGGGTTCAGTTCCACACACACTGACTCTCACTGGGGTTCAGTTCCACACACACTGACTCTCACTGGGGTTCAGTTCCACACACACTGACTCTCACTGGGGTTCAGTTCCACACACACTGACTCTCACTGGGTTTCAGTTCCACACACACTGACTCTCACTGGGGTTCAGTTCCACACACACTGACTCTCACTGGGGTTCAGTTCCACACACACTGACTCTCACTGGGGTTCAGTTCCACACACACTGACTCTCACTGGGGTTCAGTTCCACACACACTGACTCTCACTGGGGTTCAGTTCCACACACACTGACTCTCACTGGGGTTCAGTTCCACACGCACTGACTCTCACTGGGGTTCAGTTCCACACACACTGACTCTCACTGGGGTACAGTTCCACACACTGACTCTCATTGGGGGACAGTTCCACACACACTGACTCTCACTGGGGTTCAGTTCCACACACACTGACTCTCACTGGGGTTCAGTTCCACACACACTGACTCTCACTGGGGTTCAGTTCCACACACACTGACTCTCACTGGGTTTCAGTTCCACACACACTGACTCTCACTGGGTTTCAGTTCCACACACACTGACTCTTACTGGGGTACAGTTCCACACACACTGACTCTAACTGGGGTTCAGTTCCACACACACTGACTCTCACTGGGGTTCAGTTCCACACACACTGACTCTCACTGGGGTTCAGTTCCACACACACTGACTCTAACTGGGGTTCAGTTCCACACACACTGACTCTCACTGGGGTTCAGTTCCACACACACTGACTCTCACTGGGGTTCAGTTCCACACACACTGACTCTCACTGGGGTACAGTTCCACACACTGACTCTCAATGGGGTACAGTTCCACACACACTGACTCTCACTGGGGTTCAGTTCCACACACACTGACTCTCACTGGGTTTCAGTTCCACACACACTGACTCTCACTGGGGTTCAGTTCCACACACACTGACTCTTACTGGGGTACAGTTCCACACACACTGACTCTCACTGGGGTACAGTTCCACACACACTGACTCTCACTGGGGTACAGTTCCACACACACTGACTCTAACTGGGGTTCAGTTCCACACACACTGACTCTCACTGGGGTTCAGTTCCACACACACTGACTCTCACTGGGGTTCAGTTCCACACACACTGACTCTCATTGGGGTTCAGTTCCACACACACTGACTCTCACTGGGGTTCAGTTCCACACACACTGACTCTCACTGGGGTTCAGTTCCACACACACTGACTCTTACTGGGGTACAGTTCCACACACACTGACTCTCACTGGGGTTCAGTTCCACACACACTGACTCTCACTGGGGTACAGTTCCACACACACTGACTCTCACTGGGGTTCAGTTCCACACACACTGACTCTCACTGGGGTACAGTTCCACACACACTGACTCTCACTGGGGTACAGTTCCACACTCACTGACTCTCACTGGGGTTCAGTTCCACACACACTGACTCTCACTGGGGTTCAGTTCCACACACACTGACTCTCACTGGGGTACAGTTCCACACACTGACTCTCAATGGGGTACAGTTCCACACACACTGACTCTCACTGGGGTACAGTTCCACACACACTGACTCTCACTGGGGTACAGTTCCACACACTGACTCTCATTGGGGGACAGTTCCACACACACTGACTCTCACTGGGGTTCAGTTCCACACACACTGACTCTCACTGGGGTTCAGTTCCACACACACTGACTCTCACTGGGGTTCAGTTCCACACACACTGACTCTCACTGGGTTTCAGTTCCACACACACTGACTCTCACTGGGTTTCAGTTCCACACACACTGACTCTTACTGGGGTACAGTTCCACACACACTGACTCTAACTGGGGTTCAGTTCCACACACACTGACTCTCACTGGGGTTCAGTTCCACACACACTGACTCTCACTGGGGTTCAGTTCCACACACACTGACTCTAACTGGGGTTCAGTTCCACACACACTGACTCTCACTGGGGTTCAGTTCCACACACACTGACTCTCACTGGGGTTCAGTTCCACACACACTGATTCTCACTGGGGTTCAGTTCCACACACACTGACTCTCACTGGGGTTCAGTTCCACACACACTGACTCTCACTGGGGTACAGTTCCACACACTGACTCTCAATGGGGTACAGTTCCACACACACTGACTCTCACTGGGGTTCAGTTCCACACACACTGACTCTCACTGGGTTTCAGTTCCACACACACTGACTCTCACTGGGGTTCAGTTCCACACACACTGACTCTTACTGGGGTACAGTTCCACACACACTGACTCTCACTGGGGTACAGTTCCACACACACTGACTCTCACTGGGGTACAGTTCCACACACACTGACTCTAACTGGGGTTCAGTTCCACACACACTGACTCTCACTGGGGTTCAGTTCCACACACACTGACTCTCACTGGGGTTCAGTTCCACACACACTGACTCTCATTGGGGTTCAGTTCCACACACACTGACTCTCACTGGGGTTCAGTTCCACACACACTGACTCTCACTGGGGTTCAGTTCCACACACACTGACTCTTACTGGGGTACAGTTCCACACACACTGACTCTCACTGGGGTTCAGTTCCACACACACTGACTCTCACTGGGGTACAGTTCCACACACACTGACTCTCACTGGGGTTCAGTTCCACACACACTGACTCTCACTGGGGTACAGTTCCACACACACTGACTCTCACTGGGGTACAGTTCCACACTCACTGACTCTCACTGGGGTTCAGTTCCACACACACTGACTCTCACTGGGGTTCAGTTCCACACACACTGACTCTCACTGGGGTACAGTTCCACACACTGACTCTCAATGGGGTACAGTTCCACACACACTGACTCTCACTGGGGTACAGTTCCACACACACTGACTCTCATTGGGGTACAGTTCCACACACTGACTCTCATTGGGGTACAGTTCCACACACACTGACTCTCACTGAGGTACAGTTCCATACACACTGACTCTCATTGGGGTATAGTTCCACACACTGACTCTCATTGGGGTACAGTCCACACACTGACTCTCACTGGGTTACAGTTCCACACACACTGACTTTCACTGGGGTCCAGTTCCACACACACTGACTCTCACTGGGGGACAGTTCCACACTCACTGATTCTCACTGGGGTACAGTTCCACACTCACTGATTCTCACTGGGGTACAGTTCCACACACACTGACTCTCACTGGGGTACAGTTCCACACTCACTGACTCTCACTGGGGTACAGTTCCACACACACTGACTCTCACTGGGGTACAGTTCCACACTCACTGACTCTCACTGGGGTACAGTTCCACACTCACTGACTCTCACTGGGGTTCAGTTCCACATACACTGACTCTCACTGGGGTTCAGTTCCACACACACTGACTATTACTGGGGTACAGTTCCACACTCACTGATTCTCACTGGGGTACAGTTCCACAGACACTGACTCTCACTGGGGTACAGTTCCACACTCACTGACTCTCACTGGGGTACAGTTCCACAGATACTGACTCTCACTGGGGTTCAGTTCCACATACACTGACTCTCACTGGGGTTCAGTTCCACACACACTGACTATCACTGGGGTACAGTTCCACAGACTGACTCTCACTGGGGTTCAGTTCCATACACACTGACTCTCACTGGGGTACAGTGCCACAGCCACTGACTCTCACTGAGGCACAGTTCCACACACACTGATTCTCACTGGGGTTCAGTTCCACACACATTGACTATCACTGGGGTACAGTTCCACAGACTGACTCTCACTCGGGTTCAGTTCCATACACACTGACTCTCACTGGGGTACAGTTCCACAGCCACTGACTCTCACTGAGGCACAGTTCCACACACACTGATTCTCACTGGGGTACAGTTCCACACACATTGACTATCAGTGGGGTACAGTTCCACAGACTGACTCTCACTGGGGTTCAGTTCCATACACACTGACTCTCACTGGGGTTCAGTTCCACACACACTGACTCTCACTGGGGTACAGTTCCACAGACTGACTCTCACTGGGGTTCAGTTCCACATACACTGACTCTCACTGGGGTACAGTTCCACATGCACTGACTCTCACTGAGGCACAGTTCCACACACACTGATTCTCACTGGGGTACAGTTCCACATACACTGACTCTCACTGGGGTTCAGTTCCACACACACTGACTCTCACTGGGGTTCAGTTCCACATACATTGACTCTCACTGGGGTACAGTTCCACACACACTGACTCTCACTGGGGTTCAGTTCCACACACACTGACTCTTACTGGGGTACAGTTCCACAGATACTGACTCTCACTGGGGTTTAGTTCCACACACACTGACTCTCACTGGGGTTCAGTTCCACACACACTGACTCGCACTGGGGTACAGTTCCACACACACTGACTCTCACTGGGGTACAGTTCCACATACACTGACTCTCACTGGGGTACAGTTCCACACACACTGACTCTCACTGGGGTACAGTTCCACACACACTGACTCTCACTGGGGTAAAGTTCTTGTCCTTCAAGGTGGTAGAGGTTGCAGGTTTGGAAGGTGCTGTCGAAGGAGCCTTGGCAAGTTGCTGCAGTGCATCTTGTCGATGGTACACACTGCTGCCAATATGTGCTGGTGGTGGAGGGTGTGAATGGTTAGACTAATGATTGAAACAACCAATTGGAGTGGTTTACCTAATGTGACAGAAAGTAATTAATTGTTGAATGAAACACAGAAGGGCCTGGATTGAGCACCCAAGGGGGATCAGCCCCCTAAAGCCAAATCTGCATCAAAGCTTTCCTCAAACGATGCCAAATACTCACTTGCAGACGATTTAATATCTCCTTGTGTTGAGATGGGAGACAAGTCTGGATGTCTGCCAGGCCATTGCCTGGGAGGTTTGTAGAGCCAGGCTGCAAATGAAGGGACTTATTTTAAGGATTTTGGCTGATGGATTTAACTGTTTCACTGGCCAGAACAGGAGCTTCGCCCCCAGAAAGATACAGAGAATGAGCCATGTTTCTTGGTGAGAGGTGACCAGGGATGCAGGCAAGGGCCTGGCTCTGAGGCATGCCCATGAGGGCCGAGGGTTTGTTCTGTTCCATCATAGCTTTGGAGACGCTCCTGCCATCTTCAGCCCCACCTGGGCTAGGGAAACAATTAATCAGGATTTCTATTCCTGATCACTATCCAATGACCCATGCTGGAGAGTGTGTGTGTGTGTGTGTGTGTGTGTGTGTATATATATATATATACTATAGGTAATGCCTTTGATGCCATGCACTATTTGGAACCGGGAGTTCTCCCTGGTATCCTCACCAACATTGATCCTTCAACAAACATTATTCCCAAAAAAATGATTATCCGATCATTTCTTTCATTGCTGTTTGTGGGATCTTGCTGGGCACTTGCTACATTATGACAGCGACTACGTTGCAAAAGTATTTCATTGGCTGTGAAGCCCTGAGGTTGTGAAAGGCGCTATAGAAATGCAAGTCTTCCTTTTGTTACTTTCTGCTCCTCTTCCCTTCAGATCCCTTTCATTTTCTTTCCTGAGCTGCTTGTGGGCTCCTTATGCCACAAGCTTTCTCCTTCCGAGGCTGTGAACTTTGTGTAAATTTCATCGACCATTTCAAGCTCGTTACAAACGTGTGAAGCTTACGGGCAGAAAATGACCAGCTGATCCATCAAGTCTGCTCCACATCTCATGATGGTCAGATCGCTGTGACCAGAGACTCTCCATCAACTACCCCGACACCGCAGTCATATAAGCTCCCAGCACTGGCAAAAATATTAGAGTGGAGACTTCCTCTGTAACCCCCTCAGGTGATCGATACCAGACCAGGAGGTCACATGGAACTAGTGTTCTCTATAAAGTCACTTATCCGCTGCATGATGCAATTTCTGCCCCGGTCAGCTCGCTCTTGCAGGCGGAGAGTCAGCACCAGAAGGCTACACATTCTAGAGGCTCGCTGCTCCTTGTGGACCGCCCGACACACAACATAGTTGGATGGACAATAGGTACAAATGGGAAGGAATTTGGTCCATTGGAATTCGGGGGAATGGGAACTGAATGGGAATGGGTTTAACTGACCGGATTTTACGCAATGTGACTGGATGATACTTGTTCTCTTGGGCTTTGGGTGATGATGACCATAGCCGAATAGCCTGTGGATGTGACACATTGAGCGCTCCAGTTGAGCATGTTACTGCCTTGCCTATGGGACTGTATTCCAGCAATCCTCAGCCCCTTCAGGAGGCGGGGAGGTGGCAGGAAGCAGTTCAATGCAAATGAAGGAGTTAAAACCTGAAGGAATCTTCACTGGCGACCCCGAGAGAGAGCGGCTCGTGAAGTAATAAAATCACCAAAGGTGGGAGGGAATTGATTTAATGGCTCCCAGGTACTTGGAATTCTAGAGCTCAGCAAACATGCAGAGCTGAGAGATGAATACAGATCAGGGAGGGGAGAGGATGGGGAAAGGATGTGAGCAGAATGAAGATGAACTCCTTCAGAGAACTCACTCTGACCTTCGTCTTCAGTGAGATTTATTATTTATTCCCTGTCGCCCTATCTTGCTAGCCGAGGGTTCTGCTCAAATTGAGGCTAGATAAATCTTTGCCAATAGCCTCACTGACGTGAGCAGTGCTCAGCCCTGCTTTACAATGGCTGATAGGGAAAAGGAGGAGATGGCGAAGCTGAGAGATGGAGAGTATCAGTTTGGCATCCCACCTCCTTCCTTTACCCCAGCCCTACCTGGGGGGAACGTCCCCCAATGTCAAATACCTCCCCAGACGTAGTCATTCTCAAACTGCTGAGAACTCCTCCTCCTTTGAGATGTTCCTTTAAACCTCTCTCTTTGACCAAGCTTTGCCTGCCTTGATGGCTTGGTGCCCATGTTTATTTTGATTGCGTCTCTGCGACGCACCTTGGGACGTTTTGCTACATTAACTCTCAAAAAAACAGTTGTTGTTGAGTTCAGTTGACAAAAGTAAAGAAAGGCTTGCATTTATATAGCGCCTTTCATGACCTCTGGCCGTCCCAAAGCTCTTCACAGCCAATGAAGTACTTTTTTGAAGCATGGTGCCTGTTGTAATGTAGGAAACATGGAAGCCAATCTGTGCACAGCAAGATCCCACAAACAGCAATACGATGATGTCCCCGATATTCTGTTTTTACTCATATTGGTTGAGGGATACATATCGGTAAAGGACACTGGGGAGAATTTCCTTGCTCTTCCCGGTGGTGCCACAGGATCTTTTACATCCACCCAAGAGGGCAGACGGGTCATCGGTTTAACGTTTCATCCGAAATACGGCACCTCCAACAGGGCAGCACTCTCTCAGCACTGCACTGAGGTCATCAGCCTGGATTGTGTGCTCAATTCTTTGATGAAATACCAGAGAAGGTTGATCAAGATAGTGCAATAGATGGTGGGCTGAATTTTACGGACTCCCTGACATCGGGGGTTGTGGCTGGCGGGGAGGCCAGAAAATGTCTCCGGCAGAGGCCTGCCACGGGCCTTGACGCCGGGAAGGCCAGGCCTGATATTGCCGGTAGCAGCGAGGCCTTGTGGCGGCCCCACCCCCACTCTCCCACCCCCCCGGCCGCTCAGCAACGGGAGCCAAATCTAAATATGCAAATTAATTTAAATAAGGGAATTAATTACCTTCTCGCCTCCGCCTTCCGTCCCGCTACAATATTAGTGACGGTGGCCGGCACTCCGGTGCCTTCGGATCTGAGGTGGAACACTGGTGGGGAGGTGGGAGCAGTTAAGTTTTTCAGTGCGGGGATGGGGTGGAAGCAGTGTCAGAGCCATTTCATTGGTCTAGGGGATGGTGGGAAGGGTTAGAGTTTAAAGATTATGTGCTGGGGGGCAGAGGTCAGTCAGGTGGGCAGGGGAATTGTTTTGGGGTGGAGAGGGCAAGTAATGAATTTTATGGTTATGGGGGGTGCGGTTGGGAGAGGGGCAATTTAAATGGATTTCAATTTTTTTTCATCAAACTTACCTTTAAATATGTAAATTTAAATGTAGGGCTTGAACCCCTTTACAAATGGTGTCAGCATCCGCGCAAAGGCAGCTGACGCCATTGGCGGGGACGGTCTGCTCCACGTCATCCAGCGGGGTGGGGGGGGGGGCTCGATCCGCCCTGGCTATTTAAATGAGCCGCCGCACTTAACATCGCTGCGGCTCGGTGAATTGCGGCCTGTGCGTGCGGGCCGCCATTGTTTGCATCGTATAAATTTCAGCCAGTTGTATATATGAACTTTCAGAAGGCATTTGACAAAGTGCCCCACGGGAGGCTTAGTAAAAAGATGGAAGTCCATGAAATTAACGGGGAAGTGACATGATGGAGACAAATTTGACTCAGTGACAGGAAGCAAAGGTTGATGGTGGATGGGTGTCTGTCAGACTGGGAGGTGGGTTTGCAGCTGTATTCCTCAAGGGTCAGTTTTGGGTTCATTACTGTTTGCAATTTTTATAAACGACCTAGACACAGTGGGTAGGGAGCAGCACCATAAAGTCTGCAGATGATCCAAAACTTGGCAAAGTCGTTGATCATGAGGAGAATAGTTATAGACCTCAGGATGACTTGGACAGAATGGTGAAATGAGCAGAAGCATGACAGGTGGAGTTTAAGAAGTGTGAAGTGATGCACTTGGGACGAGTAATATAGAAAGACAGTATAATATAAATGGCGTGATTTTCAATCAAGTAGACAGGCAGAGGGACCTTGGTGTCCATATAGACAAATCTTTAAAGGCAGCAGGGAAAACTGATAAGGAGGTTATAAAAGGTACATGGGTTACTGGGTTTAAAAATAGAGGAATAAAATATAAAAGCAAAGCGGTCGAGCTAGAACTTTATAAATCACTGGTTAGGTCTCAGCTGCAGTATTGTGGACAATTCTGGGCATTGTGCTTCAGGAAAGATGCAAAGGCCTTATGGATACCAGGATGTCACCAGGAATGTGGGACTTCATTATGAGCAGAGGTCGGAAATGTTAGGACTCTTGTCCTTGGAACAGAGAAGGTTAAGATGTGACCTAATAGAGTTTTTCAAGATGATGAGGTTTTGATAGAGTAGAGATAGAAAGAAAACAATTTCTCCCTGCAAATGCATCATTAACCAGAGGTCACAGATTCAAAATCATTGGCAAAAGATCTTGAGGGGAGGTGAAATTTCTTTTCACTGAGTTGTCGGGATCTGGAATGTTCTACCAGAAGAGGTGGCGGAAGCTGATTCCATAAATAATATTTAAAGGACTGGTTCTTGAGGATGAGGAATTTACCTGGTTATGGATGAAAAGCGGAGATGTGGGACTACGCATGACTGCTCTTTCTAAGAGTCAGCCCAGACTCAACGGGTCATATGACCTCCTTAAAATCGAAAGCCCTGGAGTGGGGCTTGAACCTCCAAACTTAGAGGGAGGAGTGCTACCCACCGAACTTCCCCATAATCACACCACTACGCTTCTAAATTCAGTAATTACAGCTCATCACATGATCCAGTGGCAAATCTGCCACCTGGTACAAAACTGAGCCTTGCAGAATCTAACGCCCCCAACTCAATTACTGACGTCGCTAATCTCACACGGGGCAGCTGAAGGGCTACAATTTTCCTCAGCACTGCTGCACTAGAGACAGGATCAATACTGTTTTGAAAGTGCTTCCATTTTAAGAAAAAAAATTATTTTTTTGACGACTTGTGTTAAAACGGAAAGGATTCCATGGATGTGTTTTGTTGCCAGGTTCACCAGGGTGGGGGTGGGGAGGGGAGCACTTGAGATGTTGTTTGAAAGCCACCTGTGCTGGAAGGCATGTGCTTTGGGCTCAGTAAACAACAGAACCTTTGGTGACCGGGGGGAAATGGTTACAGAGAAGCTGCATGTCAAGGTTTATGGAGGTCAGGAGGTCGACTCTCTGTTTGGTGTTTGGATTGTTTTCAGTTTTAGTTGGGTGTGAACTGATTGAAGACAGTTAGTGTTTTCCTGCCAAGGACAAAGAAACCACCCAGCTCACCGCCTTCTCTACCCCTTCGAAGAAATCCTGCAAAGATCCAGTGTGGGAGAGGTAAAATCCCTAGTGCCGTATAGCCCCTGAGGAACTATAAAAAAAATCTGCGATTCAAGTGTGTGCTGGCAGAAAACCCTGATGCCACATTTCTCCTAGAAAACCTACTAGAATAATTCTCGACATCTCCAGAACGGACTGCTTCTGAAACAATCCCATTGACTCGTCTCTGTATACTCGGACGCCAGACCAAAAAAGGGACAACTGACTTCCTTCCATATCTTTTTCTTTCATCAAGAATTAGCAAGTATTTGGCCAAAGTCGTCTTTTTTGCCTTTTATTTTGTAACAGATCTCTGCAGAGAGAATTTCTGTATTTTTTCTAGTGTGTTTGTGAGTGTCATTGGGGAACTTAAAAAGGGAACTTTCACATTTCAATCTGTGTGTTAATGCTTTGCTTCGTTGCTGGTTAAGTCTTGTTTCATAATAAACTGATAATTTTGTTGTTTATTAAAGAAACCTGGTTGGTGTATTTTATTCTGGGATTAAAAAAAATAGAACATATGATTGGCTGTATCGGTAACCGGGTAAACATTTAAATACATGTTGTGACCTGTGGAGAAGTGGTCGTAACAATATGCATCCAGGCGGGGTTCCTATTCCTGACCCTGAGCCCCACTGGAAACCACAAGACGGTTGAGAGGGCTGCAACTACCCTTTCCCTCACACTATGATCCTGGGGGCACTTATGTCACTATATGCATAATCATGAAGCCTTTAATTAATACTCCATCAACACATAAGTTCAAATCCCCCTATGGCAGTTTGAGAATTTGAATTCAGTTTTGAAAAAAAAAACCTGAAAATAAAAATCTGGTATCAGTAAAAGTGACCACGCAGCTGTTGACTTGTCTTAAAAGCTCGACAGGACTACTAATGCCCTTTAGGGAGGGAAACCTGCCGTCCTTACCCAGTCTGGGCTACATGTGACTCTAGTCCCACATCGTCATTGGCTCTTGATTGACACATTGTCCTTGGCTCTTGATTGACTCCCTGAAATGGCCAAGCAAACCATACAGTTTCATCAAATTGTTTCCAGTGGTTGAAGTGGAATGCTCACTGCCACCTCCCTAGGGCAATTCAGGACGGGCAACAAATGCCAGCCTCGCCAGTGCCGCCCACAACCCGAGAATGATTCAGCCCCTAGGGCGTTCTCAGCGACAGCCAGTATCATCGTGGATGGGGAAAAAAATCTGGAAGGGAATTAAAGAATTTCCAGTGAAGTAAAAGGCATCTTGGTCTGACAGGGTTAAAGCTTTGCGCTGTGCATCACTTTTCTAAAAAAAAAACTGTTGAAATCCAATTCCTTTCCCGTCCTCCTACCAAATCAACAGCTGCATTCCATTGCATTCCTGATTCCAGGGGCGCTGCCAGGGAGAACTACATCCCAGTGTGTCCATGTTTCCAGAGCAACATCCACACAAACGTCAATCAGTATGGTGCCCTGGTCTTCAGCGAGAATGAATTCAGGAGAGGCCAGCCTGCCTCTTAGATCAACTGTTGCAAATGCTCGTTTTTTTTCCCCAAGAAGTCCAGCGCTGGATGTGTAGAGTAAAGTTGTGTGTGTGTGTGGGTGTGCGTGTGTGCGCGTGTGTGTGTGCGGGTGTGCGCGTGTGTGTGTGCATGTGTGTGTGCGCGTGCGTGCGCGTGGGTGTGTGTGCGTGCGTGTGTGGGTGTGCGTGTGTGGGTGTGCATGTGTGTGTGCGCGCGTGTGTGTGGGTGTGCGCGTGTGTGTGTGCGCACATGCGTGCATGCGTGTGTGCGCGCGCGCACACACACACGCATGCACGCATATGCACACACACGCGCACACACACACGTGTGTGTGTTTGTGGGTGTGTGCGGGTGTGCGCACGCGTGTGTGTGTGCGTGCGTGTGTGGGTGTGCGCGTCTGTGTGGGGGGGTGTGCGCGTGTGTGGGTGCGTGTGTGGGTGTGCGCATGTGTGTGTGCGTGTGGGTATGGGTGTGGGCGTGTGTGTGCGTGCGTGTGGGTGTGTGTGCGTGCGTGTGTGTGTGGGTGTGCGTGTGTGTGTGCGCGCGTGGGTGTGCGTGTGGGTGTGCGTGCGTGTGGGTGTGCGTGCGTGTGTGTGGGTGTGCGTGCGTGTGTGTGTGCGCTCCCTTCAACTAAACAACAGAAATTAAAGCAAAAAAGAAGGACCTATTCTTTTGCGTGTGAAGGTTTTAGTTTTTTTCTGTTCCAATGTTCTTCCTGCCCTTCTCCTCTCCTTGTGTTTCTATAGCGCCTTTCATGACCCCAAGATGTCCCAAAGCATTTCGGAAGGAAATTGCTTAAATATTTGAAGGAGAAAAAATTGCAGGGCTAGGGGGAAAGATCTGACTGGCTGGGTTGCTCTTAATGGCAGTAAATGAGGTACTGTTGAACTAAAGTCACTGTTGTAATGTCGGAAAAACAGCAGCTAACTTTTTTTTTGGTATTCAGTCATGGGATTCAGTTGCCAGGGAAAGACCCCCTTTGCACTTCCAGCGTTTTCTGCGCTTTTAATTTTTCTACAGGATATACAATGGATGGTAGGAGCCTAGGATGTACAGAGCGCCAGAGGGCCCTTGGTGTACTTGTCCATAGATCACTGAAGGCAGCAGCACAGGTAGATAAGGTGGTTCGGAAGGCATACGGGATACTTGCCTTTATTAGCCAAGGAATAGAATATAAGAGCAGGGAGGTTATGACGGAGCTGTATAAAACGCTAGTTAGGCCTCAGCTGGAGTACTGTGTACAGTTCTGGGCACCACACTATAGGAAGGATGTGATTGCACTGGAGAGGGTGCTGAGGAGATTCACCAGGATGTTGCCTGGGCTGGAGCATTTCAGCTATGACGAGAGACTGAAAAGGCTAGGGTTGTTTTTCTTAGAGTAGAGAAGGCTGAGGGGGAACCTGATTGAGGTATACAAAATTATGAGGGGCATTGATAGGGTAGATAGGAAGAAACTTTTTCCCTTAGCGAAGGGGTCAATAACCAGGGGGCATAGATTTAAGGTAAGGGGCAGGAGGTTTAGAGGGGATTTGAGGAAAAAATTTTCACTCAGAGGGTGGTTGGAATCTGGAACGCACTGCCTGAAGAGGTGGTAGAGGCAGGAACCCTTACAACATTTAAGAAGTATTTAGATGAGCACTTGAAACGCCATAGCTATGGGCCAAGTGCTGGAAAATGGGATTATAATAGGTGCTTGATGGCCGGCACAGACACGACGGGCCGGAGGGCCTGTTTCTGTGCTGTATAATTCTATGATATTGTGCGTGTTCGGAGTTGTCTGTATTTGCTCAGTTGCTGGGTTTGAGTTGGCTTTGTCTGCCCGACCCCGAAGGAAATTTGAAATGTGCTCGGGCCAATATCTTCCATGTGTTACGCATCACTTGTTGACCTTTTTTGTGGGGGGGGGGGGAAGGGTTAAAGGTCGTGTTGTATAATAACCATTGCTCATATAAAGAGGGCAGGAAGTTATCGAGTCTGTATCATTCAATGCTGAGCTAAGATGAAATAGTGAAATTGCATTAAATACGAACATGTCAACTGCCCATTTGCAGATTAGTGGGCTGTTTAATTAACTCATTGATACTTTTAATCTGGCCTCCTGATTACACGGACATATCCATCCCCACTGCTCATTACTTCTCTGAATTTGTATCTCCATATACTCTGCCCGAATGCCCTCTTCCTGCTGTTCCTTCATCACTGTCTTGAATTCGAGACTCCTCGTAATCTAGGCTGACACTCCAGTGCCAGTACTGAGGCAACACTGCACTGTCAGAGGGTCAGTACTGAGGGAGTGTTGCAGTGATTTTTTTATTCGTTCGGGGATGAGGGCATCGCTGGCCAGGCCAGCATTTATTGCCCATCCCTAATTGCCCTTGAGAAGGTGGTGGTGAGCTGCCTTCTTGAACCACTGCAGTCCTTGGGGTGTAGGTACACCCACAGCGCAGTTAGGGAGGGAGTTCCAGGATTTTGACCCAGCGACAGTGAAGGAACGGCGGTATAGTTCCAAGTCAGGATGGTGTGTGGCTTGAAGGGGAAGTTGCAGGTGGTGGTGTTCCCATGGGTTTGCTGCCCTTGTCCTTCTAGGTGGTAGAGTTCATGGGTTTAGAAGGTGCTGTCGAAGGAGCCTTGGTGAGTTGCTGCAGTGCATTTTGTAGATGGTACACACTGTTGCCACTATGCGTCGGTGGTGAAGGGAGTGAATGTTGAAGGTGGTGGATGGGGTGCCAATCAAGCAGGCTGCTTTGTCTTGGATGGGGTTGAGCTTCTTGAGTGTTGTTGGAGCTGCTCCCATCCAGACAAGTGGAGAGTATTCCATCACACTCCTGACTTGTGCCTTGTAGATGGTGGACAGGCTTTGGGGAGTCAGGAGGTGAGTTATTCGCCGCAGAGTTCCCAGCCTCTGACCTGCTCTTGTGGCTACTCCAGTTCAGTTTCTGGTCAATGGTAACCCCCCGGATGTTGATAGTGGGGGCTTCAGCGATGGTAATGCCATTGAACATTAAGGGGAGATGGTTAGATTATCTCTTGTTGGAGGTGGTCATTGCCTGGCACTTGTGTGGCGCAAATGTTACTTGCCACTAATCAGTCCAAGCCTGGATGTTGTCCAGGTCTTGCTGCATCTGTACATGGGCTGCTTCAGTATCTGAGGAGTCGCAAATGGTGCTGAACATTGTGCAATCATCAGCGAACATCCCCACTTCTGACCTTATGATTGAAGGAAGGTCATTGATGAAGCAGATGAAGATGGTTGGGCCGAGGACACTACCCTGAGGAACTCCTGCAGTGATGTCCTGATACTGAAATGATTGACCTCCAACCATCTTCCTTTGCGCTAGGTATGACTCCAACCAGCAGCGAGCTTTCCTCCTGATTCCCATTGACTTCAGTTTTGCCAAGGCTGCTTGATGCCATACTCAGTGAAATCCTGCCTTGATGTCAAGGGCAGTCACTCTCACCTCACCGCTGGAGTCCAGCTCTTCTGTCCATATTTGGACCAAGGCTGTAATGAGGTCAGGAGCTGAGTGGCTCTGGTGGAACCCAAACTCAGCGTCAGTGAGCAGGATATTGCTGAGAAAGTGCCACTTGATAGCACTGTCGACGACACCTTCCATCACTTTGCTGATGATCGGGAGTAGACTGATGGGGCGGTAATTGGTCGGGTTGGAATTGTCCTGCTTTTTGTGCACAACACATTTCTTGGCAATTTTCCACATTGCAGGGTCGATGTCAGTGTTGTAGCTGTACTGGAACAGCTTGTCTAGTGGCGTGGCTAGTCCTGGAGCACATGTCTTCAGTACTATTGCAGGAATATTGTCAGGGCCCACAGCCTTTGCAGTGTCCAATGCCTTCAGCTGTTTCTTGATATCACGTGGAGTGAATCAGATTGGCTGAAAACTGGCATCTGTGATGCTGGGGACCTCAAGAGGAGACCAAGATGGATCATCCACTCGGCACTTTTGGCGGAAGATGGATGCAAATGCTTCAGCCTTGTCTTTCGCACTGATGTGCTGGGCTCCCCCATCGTTGAGAATGTGGATATTTGTGGAGCCTCCCCCTCCTGCTAGTTGTTTAATTGTCCACCACCATTCACGGCTAGATGTGGCAGGACTGCAGAGCCTAAATCTGATACGCTGGTCATGGGATCGCTTAGCTCTGTCTATCGCATGCTGCTTATGCAGTTTGGCACGCAGATAGTCCTGTGTTGTAGCTTCACCAGGCTGACACTTCATTTTGAGGTATGCCTGTTGCTGCTCCTGGCATGCCCTCCTGCACTCTTCATTGAACCAGGGTTGATCCCCCAGCTTGATGGTAATGGTGGAGTGGGGGATATGCCGGGCCATGAGGTTACTACTGATGGCCCACAGAGCCTCATGAATGCCCAGTTTTGAGCTGCTAGATCTGTTCGAAATCTATCCAACACTATGTGGTAGTGCCACACAACATGATGGTGGGTACCCCCAATGTGAAGATGGGACTTTGTCTCCACAAGGACGGTGTAGTGGTGCTACTGAGCCACTCTTGGTGATGGACACTGACGTCCCCCACCCAGAGTACATTTTGTGCCCTTGCTACCCTCAGTGCTTATTCCAGTTGGTGTTCAATTACATCAACCTTGGGAGGGGGAGGGGGGGGGGTGGCTGTAGGTGGTAATCAGCAGGAGGTGTCCTTGCCCATGTTTGGCCTGATGCCATGAGACTTCTTGGGTCCGGGGTCAATATTGAGGACTCCCTCCCGACTGTATACCACTGTGCCACCACCTTTGGTAGGTCTGAATCTGCCAGTGGGACAGGACGTACCCAGGGATGGTGATGGTGGTGCCTGGGACATTGTCTGTAAGGAATGATTCTATGATTATGACTGTGTCAGGCTATTGCTTGACTAGTCTGTGGGACAGCTCTCCCAATTTTGGCACAAGTCCCCAGATGTTAGTAAGGAGGACTTTGCAGGGTCGACAGGTTGGCTGTTGTCGTTTCTGGTGCCTAGGTCGATCCGTCCCGTTTCATTCCTTTTCTTAGCTTTGTAGTAGCTTGATACAACTGACTGGCTTGCTGGGCCATTTCAGAGCCAGTCACATTGCTGTGGGTCTGCAGTCACAGGAAAGGTGGACAGATTTCCTTCCCTAAAGGACATTAGTGAACCAGATGGACCTTTACAACAATCGACAATGATTTCATGATCATCACTAGACTAGCTTTTTTAATTCCAGATTTATTAGTTGAATTCAAATTCCACCATCTGCTGTGTTGGGATTCGAACCCATGTCCTCAGAGCATTAGCCTGGGGCTCTGGGTTACTAGTCTAGTGACATTACCACTACGCCACTGCCTCCCCGAGGGTCAGTACTGAGGGAGTGCTGCACTGTCAGAGGGGCATTCTTCCGAATGAGACATTAAATCGAGGCCCTGTTTGCCCTTTCAGGTGGACATAAAAGATCCCGTGACGCTACAGGGAGCAGTTGAGGCGAATAGTGCAGATGCATTTAAGGGGAAACTAGAGAAACACAAGGGAGAAAGGAATAGAAAGATATGCTAATAAGGTGAGATTAGGTAGGGTGGGAAGAGGCTCGTGCGTAACATTATATCCAGCATAGATCTGTTGGGCCGAATGGCCTATTTCTGCACTCTTAAAACTATGAATTTATCTCTCAACCAATATCACAACAGATTATTTGTCATTTGTGGGAGCTTGCTGTGTGCAAATTGGCTGCCATGTTTTTTTTACAACAGCAGCTACATTTCAGAAGTACTGCATTGGCTGTGATGTATTTTGGGAGATCTAGCGGTTGGGAAAGATGATATATAAATGCGAGGTCTTTCCTTATGACTGCTAATTGGTATTTGGCTCTTGTAAGAGACAATCACCACCCGAGTGTGCAGCTCTCTTTGAAGCTATATGGTGATAGTGTTAACCACAGGACCCACAGTCTGTTCTGCAGCTCCATTATTCTCGAACTATCCCCGTTCACACCTTGCATAATTTATTCGCATGACTCCCCATCTCCTTCAAATGGAAATAACTTGTCAGTCTGCACACAATCTAGCCCCTTTATTATTTTATGGAGCTCACTCAAATTGTTTATGCTTCTTTAAGCAGAACCAGCTCCTTCAGCCTATCTGGGTAGCTAAGATGTTTTAGACTGGGAATTATTCGTATGGCCTCTTGAATGAACCTTTTCCAAAGCACCAATGTAACACAGCAGCTGAGGACACGAGAAATGGATGCTGTATTCAAAGTGAGGCCTCTTCATGGTCTGATACAAGTATAAAATATAAAGGATAGTCGTGAATGCTGCCCCATACATTGGGTATGGCAGTGACGAGAATGTGGGTCTCGCCATCACATGAAGAGATTAAAGCTTGAATGCATTTAAAGGGAAGCTAGATAGGCACGAGTGCGAAAGGGATAGAACACCTGCTAAGGTGAGATGAAATAGGGTGGGACCAGGCACACGTGGAATCTAAACATTTATCAAAGGCTTTCTGAAAGTCCAGGTAGACAATGTCTTCCTTCAGCCACTAACCTCCTTCTTCAAATTAGTAAGGCGCAACTTTCTTCTGCATAAGCCCTGCTGAGGCCCTCCCTGTCTGGGCAATCATGCACAGCACCTCTTGTGACCCATACAAGCATCCTGCCAATGACTGAACTCAATCTACAGGCCTACAGTTCCGCAGCACTGCCCTGTCTCCTTGTTTTGGCTACCAGTCCAGCAACACCTCAATCTTTTTGGTTGACAAATCCCTCCAGGCACTCTCCCTCTCTGTAACCTCCTCCTGCCCGACAACCCTTAGATATCTGTACCTCGCCATTTCTGTGAAGGTCCTGTGAAGTGCCTTGAGGCACTTTACTACCTTAAAAGATGTCATATAAACACAAGGTGGTCGTGTTTGAAACTTGGAACTTCCTTGCAGTGTGAGAAAACAGACTCCGACCTGAGAAAGTGGTTAAGAAAGTGGGTCAGGAGCTTGCATAGCACAGATCTCATCTCTAAATATGGTTGGGTGGATGTGGTCTGGAATGGGAGCCTGGTACATTTTAAGGTTTTTCATTCTATGACATTGTCAGTTGGTTTAACATTTACAATATTGTTAACAGTGCAGGTTCCTACTGATAGCTCCCAGAGACAAGTATTAATAACCCTGCGAAGGCAACTTCAAATCACACTGTGCCAATACTTTTAATTCATTTAAAACTAAATCTGGAATAGCCAGGACCAATAAAAGTGACCAAAGGGCAAGCGGTCAGATTGTTGTAAAAAAACAAGCTGGTTCCTTTAGGGAAGCAAACCTGCCATCCTGGTGATACATGACTCCAGTCCCACACCAATGTGGTTGACTCCAAACTGCCCTGTGACATGGCATAGCAAGCCATTCTGTTGTACAAAAATCACTAAAGGGCCTGCCACCACCTTCTCAGGACTATTAGGGATGGACAATAAATGCCAGCCTTGCCAACAATGCCCACACCCTGAGCATGAACAAAGGAAGTAGTTAAAGACTGAGTCAAAGTTTTCCTATATAGAGTCTACAGCACAGAAACAGGCCATTTGGCCCAACTGGTCTGTGCCAGCATTTAAGCTTCACAGGAGCCTCATCAGCTCATCTCAGCCACTTCAGCTACGTGGATAGATTGGAGAGATTGGAACTGTTTTCTTCGGAAAAGAGGTTGACAGGAGATTCGATAAATGTATTCAAAATCACGAGGGGTCTGGACAGATAGGGGGAAAAACTGTTCCCATTGGTGAAGGGATCAAGAACAGGAGGGCACAGATTTAGGGTAATTGGCAAAAGAAACAAAGGAGACATGAGGAAAAGCCTTTTCACGCAGTGAGTGGTTAGAATCTGGAATGCACTGCCTGAGAGTGTGGTGGAGGCAGATTCAATCGGGGCCTCCAAGAGAGAATTGGATTATCTGAAAAGGAAGAATGTGCAGGATTACGGGGAAAAGGCGGTGAGTGCCATTAGGTAAACTGGTCTTTGGGAGAGCCAGCACAGACACAATGGGCCCAATGGCCTCCTGTGCTGTACAATTCTGTGATTCACTTTATCTGATGAGCCGTTGAACAGAATGGTCTGCCATCTCAGTGGATGTAAAATATCCTATGGTGCTGGTTTGACGAGCAGGGGAGTTCTCCTTGGTGTCCTGGCCTATATTTACTCCTCAATCAACATACCTGGTCATTTAGTTTAGTTTAGAGATACAGCACTGAAACAGGCCCTTCGGCCCACCGAGTCTGTGCCGACCATGAACCACCCATTTATACTAATGCAACACTAATCCCATATTCCTACCACATCCCCACCTGTCCCTATATTTCCCTACCACCTACCTACACTAGGGGCAATTGCTAATGGCCAATTTACCTATCAACCTGCAAGTCTTTGGCATGTGGGAGGAAACCGGAGCACCCGGAGGAAACCCACGCAAACACAGGGAGAACTTGCAAACTCCACACAGGCAGTACCCAGAATTGAACCCGGGTCGCTGGAGCTGTGAGGCTGCAGTGCTAACCACTGCGCCACTTTAGGGGGAGATGATGGCACAGTGGTAATGCCACTGAACTAGCAACCCAGAGACCCAGGATAATGCCCTGGGGACATGGATTCAAATCCCACCAAGGCAGCTGGTGGAATTTAAATTTAATAGAAATCTGGAATTGAATGCAAATCTCAGTGATGATGCCATGAAACCATCATGCTCACGAGAAATGCGATGAAAAAATAGACTAGAACGGAAGAGTTATAAAAATGGACTTTGCATTTTGTAAAAAAAAAAATGGACATTGCTGCAAAAGATATGTACTCGACTGTTGCCCCACTGTTTAGAACAAAGGATGCCTACCTCGGTTGAGAGGTGTCAATTACACCCATCCCTAAACATTCCCAAATTGAATGGGTTCTTTCTGAAACAAATGGTGTGAAGCCACATCCTGGACCGTTGTGGGTCACCACAGGGAGGGAAATGGACGTCTCCTAACAGGCAAGATGTAAAACTATTTTGACCTTAAAAGTAGCTCTCTGGAAAGAGACACCCAGAAAGAAGCATCACCACAAAAAAGCTTGTCCCGCTAAGAGCTGGGAGAAAATCCAGCAAGCCAGAGGGAAGGCACCCTGCTGTAAATTTTACATTTTCAACTTGTGCGGCAGTGAATTGGAAGTGATCCTGTCTTCAAACTGAACTTTTAACCGAGAGAAATCTACAAACACCTCAGGCCTGCAACCATCGAGAACTTGACTTCTGAGAGAATTCAACAGGTTTACCATGACCCCTGAAACCCAACCTCACTTGAAAACCACTTAACCCTTTTCCTCTCGATCTGTCTTTTCTTGTGTGTGCGTGCGCATGAATGCGCTTGTGACAATTTAAAGATAAGGCATATCGCTCAATAAATAATTTATCTTCTGTTTTAAACCAAGAAAAGCTGTCGCTATCTGGTTATTGGACAAATAAAACGAAAGGCGTTAAAAACTAATAACAAAAACACTTTGTCAAGTGGGAACCATCCAAACCCCTCGCCACATTGCCACAACACCATCAATTGTTGTAAAAAAAAAACCTATTTGGTTCGCTAACGTCCTTTAGGGAAGGAAATCTGCCGTCCTTACCCGGTCTGGCCTACAAGTGACTCCAGAACCACAGCAATGTGGTTGACTCTTAACTGCCCTCTGAAACGGCCTAGCAAGACACTCAGTTGTCCAGGGTAATTAGGGACGGGCAACAAATGCTGGCCTGGCCAGTGACTCCCGTATCCCACGAAAGAATAAAAATCACATTGCTGTTTGTGGGAGCTTGCTGTGCACAAATGGACTGCCACGTTTACAGCACGATGACACTTCAAAAAAGTACCTCATTGGCTGTAAAGTGCTTTGGGATGTGAAAGGCGCTACACAAATGAGTTTTGAATAACCGTACAATAGCTCTGCCACCCTGAGTCTTTCTACGGTCAGGCATTCTTCAATGGGATGACCAATTGGGAACATTTTTCAACCATTACTACCGCAATTGTTTAATACCTGCTTCTCCCATGATCTCTAAGCTACTCTGCTAGCAAGAGCATCATCAGGGACACATCATGGCCTCCAAGTCACACATCATTTGGAGTTGGACAGATACCAAAATTCCTTCATTGTCACTGGGTCAGTAGCCTGGAACTCCCGACGCCACGTGGGGCACCATCACTGTACAGACGGCAGGGCAGTTCACCATCACCTTCTGAAGAGCAACAAGGGATGGGCAATAACTACTGGCCTTGCCAATGAGCAAAGTTAGATCTTGCCCAGTGTGGTGTGCCCAGAACCACTGCAGTGACAATCAGGTTTTCCCATCAGAGATAAATAAAACCCACTTGTACACCCCCTCATTTAGATTTAATTCTTGGCCGCTACAAGTTCTGAGCAATCTTCTGTGTTACAGAACAATCCAGGTCGCGGTAAAAAGGCTTTATTTTGTAGGGGTTTTGAATTTAAATATAAAAAACATTCTGTTAAACCATGATTATCACAAGATAAAGGTAATTACAGATTACAACAGAGGGGGAGGAAGGAACAGGCAGTACAATCATAGGAATCGATAGACACAACACTGAGAATTCACAATGAAAACCTCCCCAGACCCATGCCGTTACTTGCAAGGGTGCAGTAGTTTTATCATTTTTAAAGCAGTAGCAATTTTACACACGCAACCAGAGATGATCAAACAAAAAGGCAGACATAACTGCCTGTCATTATTATAACATAGTAATGCCCGCAAACTCCCCCCCCCACCCCCCCACAACTCACGAGTCTTGCCAGGGTTCGGCTTCATGGACTCTTGCTATGTTTCAGACGCGCACCCAACGGGTCACTCAAGCGGCAGCGAGGGGGTCGACAGGCTATTCCACCACAGAAGGCAAGCACGACATGCACATCCTCAGCACTGCAGTCCCAAGCTCAACGTCCCAGACCACGCCACAGCCGCTTAATTCAGCACAGACCATGGAGCGAACCAGGGGCCTTGCAGGTGTCATGTGGTTCGCTAATACCCAGCCCCAAGACACAGCTCACAAAGTACCTTCTTATAAGGGTTCCGGTGCCATGCCATATTTTGTCGGTCAGATGATGGTAAAACTTTTTTCCCCCCCAGACAAGACAGTGATTGTTTTTGAATGGACAAGAAAGCACCCGTTAAATACACCGTTTTGTGCTTGATGGCAACACTGAAGTTGGTCCTTTACTCAAAGACAAATTATTCTCTGCTCAACTGCCAACATGAAGAGCATAAATCGCACTCCAGAAGCCCAACAGTCAAGTAGCAGGAACAGCGAGCGCACCGACTGACTGAGAATCTGACTCGCTCCCAACCACCTTCTCTCACATGGCTGCTGAATCTTGTTGGGGGTGCAGTGCGGCGGGAGACAAGGGGCTCTTCTCCAGTACCTCGCCCATCTGGCTGCCCTTCAGACGGTAAGCATTCACTGCCATTCGGCCAAGGGAAGCCGTCAGGCCAATCGTGTCCTTGTTCAAGGCACCCCTCCCCACACGCACACTTCCCCAGCAGCAGTCACCATAGAGCAACCAGTACGGAATCCACTTTCCTAAACTAGGAGGGCGGAGGGGGTAGGGTGAAGGCCCAACTGATGACCCCCTTCCCCCACTCACTGTCCTGCATCATATAACACAGATCAGACATCAGACCTCCCTGCTATGATATGCCCGACTACTCTGTGCCTTAACTAATTCAGCCACAAGACTGCACTTGGCATTAATTGGCAGAGGTCTAGGTAACACAGAGCGATTCAAAGACATGGGTACTAGACCACAGACCCCAACTTACATCCAAACACCAACACAGCCCTGCAACTTGTTTGCAGCTATAGCAGTTTGATCTGAAATGGGTCCATTGACTTTCCAAAATAAAAAACGTGAAACACAGATGCAGCAGGTTAACCGTGTGCGTGCTCCAAAGTTACACTGCGCAGGGGACTCCAGCTACCCTAACCTACACTTGGCCTCGATTTCAGGAGCAGCAACCCTCAAACCTTCGCTGTTCTCTACACGAAGTGGGAAGTGCACAAACACAAAGGAAGGGGTAAATGGTGAGCAAACGTCACGTTAAAAAATCTTCAGGGGTGCCTCTTCCTCCATTCTTCCACCTGGTAAACAGCACAACATATAAAGACACACAAACACACACTATACAAAAAGTGTTTGTCCAGAGAGTTTGATGAATTTGAAGAGATACCCCAAACCAGCGTCAATAACTGGGTATCTGTCTCCCTGTATTGAACTGAACACTCAGCAGCACCTTGAAGTGCACGACGTGGGCACCACAACGATTAAAGTTTGGACATGTCGAAAATCCAAAAGATTAAAAACTCTGCCGCAAAGACGGCAGACAGTGCCCCGCCTCCACTGAAGCCCCAAAGTTGGTCCTGGGGAGGGGTCTGTGGCGAATCCCCATCGGAGTAAATATGTCCTGGGAATCTTCCAAGCGGGCGAATTAATCCCATCGTCCCTTTCTTTTTGGTGGCAGAAATATCTTGGCCCATCTGTGGGTGTGCAGGTGGCCTCTGCTCTTCGATACACCGACCCAATGGCGCTCCAGGTCACGGATCCCTCTCCTTCTTCACCTTGATGTCGCCAGCCAGGATAGTGGCGATCTCCCCTTGCATGAAAGCCCAGGGCACGTTGGAGCCGATGAGTGGGCACTTCTCCCCGCTGGGGCAGTACACCTCCCCGCTGGCTCCCTGCGACTTGATGCTCTCCCGCGAACAGGGGAAGCAGAACTTGTGACCAGGCACCGAGGGGCACTGGACGAAGTGGGTGTCCTCCAGCCGCTGGTGGCAGATGGTGCAGCAGAGTGGGCTGTTGGAGGAGTCGGGGGCGCTCTGGGACTCGGTCCCCGGGCCGGGCTCGGCCGAGGGACCCCCGGGCTCGCCGTTGCGGGAGGCCAGGCGCCGCTGGCCGCTGTGCCCGGGCGCCGTGGTGGTGGAGTGGACGGCCTGGCTGGACTCCTTGGGGCCCATGGAGTCGGCGGCGGCGCTGATGAGAGCAACGGGCGAGTGCCCTATCTGGGCCGGGCCGTCGGGGAGAAGGTGGGGCGCGCCGGGGGGCCAGGGCTGACCGTCCCCGGGCACTTTGCCCGCCTCGGGTTCCCGGTCCGGGGAGGCTTTGCGGCGGCGGGTGCCAGGCCGGGCAGGGGTGCCCCGGACGGCGGGCATGGCTGAGCTGCCCCCCGGCTCCGCGTGGGGTTCAGGCAGCAGCTCGACAGGCACAGCCTCCTTGAAGAGCCGGGTGGCCTCAGTCAGGAGCTGGGCCAGGGGCCTCCAGTCGCCGGCGCCGGGCCTTCTCTCGTACTCCAGGCACTCGAGGCCCGGGCTGCCCACCTCCTTGGCGCTGTCGGCCAGCATGTGGCGGCAGGCCTCGGCCACCCCCGAGTGCACGGCCCCCGAGCCGCTCGGGTACTCGATGAAGAGCCGCAGCTCCAACGCCCGGTCCGGCCGCTCAGCCGCGTCGAACGCCAGCACCCGGCCCAGCAGCGAGGGCTCGGCCCGGAGCCGCAGCGGGAAAGGGGCGCAGTCCGACAGGCCGAGCAGCGAGTCCCGCACAGCGGCCGGCCGGCCCGCCCACTCCTCGGCCCGGTGCCGCAGGGCCCGGCTCAGCTCGGCCAGAGCCTCCGAGCCGGAGCCCGGCACCTTCTCCCGCAGCGCCCGCTCCAGCTCCGGCCGCCGGCCTAACTCCAGCCCGAGGCCCAAGCTGAGGCCCAGGCCGGGCCCGAGGGGGCGGGAGCTGAGGCCCAGCAGCGGGCGCCGGGCTGCGGCGGCGGGAGGAGGCAGCGGCGGCTCGGGGCCCGGGTAATCGCCCAGCAGGAGGCGGTGGTGAGGGGGCAGGGGAGGCCGGGGAACGGGAGAGCGGGGCCGGGCTTGGGCCTGGGCCTGGGCCGGGAGCTGGGGCGGCGCGGGGCCGGGCGGAGGGAGGCCGTGGGCCCGCTTCAGGTGCCGGGTCTGCTCGATGACCAGCTCGATGCGGTCGGCCCCCTCGTAGTTGACGCAGCCGCGGCAAACGGCCTGCGAGAAATCCCAGATCATGGCCCAGGGCATTCGCGGCAGGTCGCACAGGTAACACGAGTGCCGGCGGGAGGAGGAGGAGGCGGTGGCCGAGGCCGCGGGTGGCGGGGCTGAACCCATAGCCCCCGGGGGCGGAGGGAGCGCGGGGCCGGAGTACAATGAGAGACGGGGGTGGGGGGGGGGGGGAGGAAACCAGTAGGCCCGATCGCACTGCGCTTGCGCTGGCGTATACCGGAAGTGAGGTTACCACGACGCCGGAAATGACGCGCGGCACTGGAAATGGCGTAATCACGGCGCCCCTGCGCCGGAAATGATGTATACCCGCCTCGCCGCTTTCTGGGATTTGTAGTCACCCCCACACAATCTCTCAACATTGACAACAACAACTTGCATTTATAAAGCACCTTTTAACCTGGTGTAAAGTCCCAGGTCGCTTGCCAGGAGTGTCCAAAAAGCAGAATATGACAGGTTTTGGCAGCATCAAGAGATTTTAGGCCAGGTGACCAAACTGCTTGGCTAAGTAAGACCGTGCATTTATATAGCGACTTTCGCCACCTCTGGATGCCAATGAAGTACTTTTATTTTGAGGTTTGTCACTTTTGTTATATTGGAAATGCCAATTTGTGCACAGCAAGCTCCCACCAATAGGAACACCCTGGCGATCAGATCATGTGTATTTGGTGATGATGGTTGAGGGGATCAATATTGGTGCCCGGATGTGGAATTACATCGAAAGTAGAGCAGAGAAACAGGCCGTCGAGCCACATCCGGTCCCATGTTTATGCTCAATAAACCCTCTCCCATCCTACTTCATCGCATCCTATCAGCATAACCTTCCACTCCTTTCTCCCTCTTGTGTTTATTTGGCTTCCCCTTAAATGCATCTGTGCTACTCACCTCAACCACTCCCTATGGTATCGAGTTCCACATTCTCACCTTTCCCTAGTTAAAGAAGTTTCTCCTGAATTTCCTAGTGGATTTATTAGTGACTATCTGATATTTATGGTCCCTAATTTTAGGTTCTACACAAGTGGAAGCATCCTCTCGACGCTTATCCTATCAAACACTTTCATAATTTTTAAGACCTAGCAGGTCACCCATCAGCCTCTTTTACCAGAGTAAGGAGCCACAGGCTCTTCAATCTTTCCCGATAAAGAGAACCTATCAGTTCTGGTATCATCCTTGTTACTGCTTTGTTTACCTTCTCCAGTGCCTCTGTATCATTTTTTGTAATTTGGCGACTGCAACTGTGCACAAATTGAAATATAACTGAAATATATTCCAGCTGAAATTTTACTTGTGATATGATGTTGAAAATTGAAAAATTTGAGGGCTGTTTAACGAAAAATATTTCCAGTTATTTATCTGAACATGTATTTAAGCCTTTAGGACACGCTGGATTAAAGGGCAAGAGAGATGATTGGATGCAGATGTAATTGATTGAAAATCATACCTTCTATCTTCGTTTTCTATTCCCATTATAAATTCCTCCATGTGGTGGAAACTGATTATGTAAACTTACCACACTGTAATCAGTCTACCAGCTGCAATGCCTGCACTGGTGGGAGGGTGTAATTGCAGCATGACAAGCTTACATTGGGAGTTTACGTTATAATGCTGGACAAAGGCATTTATAATGGAAAAAGTTCACAGAGAAGTGTATGCAGCTGTAAGTATTTGAATAAGTTAAATATACCAACCTAATTGTTTAGATTTATCTTTGCATTACCATTTACAGTGCGGTTATTCATTGAATTTGTTTCAGCCCTAGCAAAACTGAAGTCAATGGGAATGAGGGGGAAATCCCTCCGCTGGCTGCAGTCATACCTAGCGCAAAGGAAGATGGTTGTGGTTGTTGGAGGTCAATCATCTGAGCTCCAGGACATCACTGCAGGAGCTCCTCAGGGCAGTGTCCTAGGCCCAGCCATCTTCAGCTGCTTCATCAATGACCTTCCTTCAATCATAAGGTGAGAAGTGGGGATGTTCGCTGATGATTGCACAATGTTCAGCACCATTCGTGACTCCTCAGTTACTGAAGCAGTCCGTGTAGAAATGCAGCAAGACCTGGACAATATCCAGGCTTGAGCTGATAAGTGGCAAGTAGCATTCGCACCACACAAGTGCCAGGCAATGACCATCTCCAACAAGAGAGAATCTAACCATCTCCCCTTGACATTCAATGGCATTATCATTGTTGAATCCCCCACTATCAACATCCTAGGGGCTACCATTGACCAGAAACTGAACTGGAGTAGCCATATAAATACTGTGGCTACAAGAGCAGGTCAGAGGCTAGGAATCCTGAGGTGAGTAACTCACCTCCTGACTCCCCAAAACCTGTCCACCATCTACAAGGCACAGGTCAGGAGTGTGATGGAATACTCTTCACTTGCCTGGATGAGTGCAGCTCCAACAACACTCAAGAAGCTCGACACCATCCAGGACAAAGCAGCACGCTTGATTGGCACCCCATCTACAAACATTCACTCCCTCCATCACCGATGCACAGTGGCAGCAGCGTGTACCATCTACAAGATGCACTGCAGCAACGCACCAAGGCTCCTTAGACAGCACCTTCCAAACCCACAACCTCTACCAACTAGAAGGACAAGGGCAGCAAATACATGGGAACACCACCACCTGTAAGTTCCCCTCCAAGTCACACACCATCCTGACTTGGAACTATATCGCCGTTCCTTCACTGTCGCGGGGTCAAAATCCTGGAACTCCCTTCCTAACAGCACTGTGGGTGTACCTACCCCAAATGGACTGCAGTGATTCAAGAAGGCAGCTCACCACCACCTTCTCAAGGGCAATTAGGGATGGGCAATAAATGTTGGCATAGCCAGTGATGCCCACATCCCTGAATGAATTAAAAAAAAGTGTTTTTTGTAGTTCACAATAAAATGAATGGGGGTATGTTTAAAGCATCAGTTCTGAACATGTCACCCGTCTGTGTTGAATAGAGTGTAGAGTCCCTGAAAACGAGTGGAAAGTTCAAGAGGGTACAAGGTCTATGTGAGAGGGTGGGGAGTTGGATGGGGTACAGTGTGTGTGTGTGTGAGGGTGGGGTCTTGGATGGGGTACAGTGTGTGTGTGAGAGGGTGGAGAGTTGGATGGGGTACTGTGTCTGTGTGTGTGAAAGGCTGAGGTAGAGTGTGGGTGAACACCTGCTGTTTATGACCTGATAAAAATCCAAATGTCACTTTTTTTTAATGAAGATCATGTTAATTGTGAAGTTTAAAATTATTTGACGTTAACCAAAAGAATCAATTTTAATTTTAAAAATATAAAATATTGCAGGTGTACAAACCCAACCTGGTAAAAGTCCCCCAATTACATGTCTTCATTATTTGCAGTTTCCCTTCAACTTTCCATGTTTGAGTTGTTTGGAAAAAATTCTCAATCCCGTTTTCTGATTGATGTGAAGTCAGATACTGTTTGGTGAGGGAATGTCTCTAAACTTCATACTGAAACTGACATGAACATGCTAAAGTAAGGGACCATCTCTGAATCTTCATACAGTTTAATTGCAGTTTCCCCTGAATTGCCTCTCTGATTCACACCTTGATTGGGACTTCCCGAAATTTGATTCCTTTCCCTAATTGTTGGAACTCCGAAGCCTTGTGGGGCATTTAGTCCTTGCGTAATACCTTGTGGGAATTGCAGTTATAGAATGGTACAGCCATTCAGTCCATCATACCTGTGCTAGCTCTTTAACGGAGCAATCCAATTAATTCCAATCCCATTCCCCACACCCCCAGCCCTGTCTTTTATTCCCTTCAAATATTTATCCAATTCCCTTTCAAATGTTCCTATTAAATCTGCTTCTACTGCCTTTCCAGGGAGTGCATTCCTGATCATAAAAACTCACTGTTGAAAGCATGGTCACCAAAAGTGGAATAAAGGTGGGGGAGCCCGAGTTAGAGGAATGGAGACTTCCAGATTGTCTGGAACGACAGAGACAATTGTGAGATGATGATACACTGTCCCCAGGGCCACCCTATGAGATGGACGGCAACACACAGACGCACTCAATAATCCTAATACTGCTGGTGGTGTTGGTTTATCTGAGTTCCCCTGCTCCCTGATCCTTTCCCCTCCTGTTGCACCCTCCTTATTGGGCCTCATCATAACAACACAAGAAATAGGAGCAGGAGTAGACCATTCGGCCCATTGAGCCTGCTCCACTCAATACGATCGTGACTGATCTTCGGCTTCAACTGCACTTTCCCACCCACTCCCCATATCCTTGATTCCCTGAGAGAACAAAAATGTGTCCATCCTAGCCTTACCTATATTCAATGGTGGAGCATCCACAATCCTCTGGAGTAGAGAATTCCAAAAATTCATGACCCTCTGAATGAAGAAATCTCTCCTCATCTCAGTCCTAAATGGTCGACCCCTTATCCTGACTGTGCCCCCATGTTCCAGATTCCCCAGCCAGGAGAAACAATCTCTCAGTGTCTACCCTGTCAAGCCCCTTCAGAATCTCTAATATTTGCTAGTTCTGATGAAGGGTCACTGACCTGAAACGTTAACTCTGCTTCTCTCTCCACAGATGCTGCCAGACCTGCTGAGTATTTCCAGCATTTCTTGTTTTTATTTCAGATTGCCAGCAGCTGCAGAATCTTGCTTTTATCCCTTCAGAATCTTGTACATTTCAATGAGATCACCTCTCATTCTTCTAAACTCCAGAGAATATAGACCCAATTTACTCCACCTCTCATCCCAGGGACCAATCTAGTGAACCTTCCCTGAACTGCCTCCAATGCAAGGATATCCTTCCTTAAATATGGAGACCAAAACTGCACACAGTATTCCAGATGTGGTCTCACCAAAACCCCTGTACAATTGCAGCAAAACTTCTTTATTCCTGTACTCCAATCCCCTTGCAATAAAGGCCAACATGCCATTTGTCTTCCTAATTGCTTGCTGTACCTGCATACTAACTTTTTGTGTCCCTCTGAACATCTCGCACACCCACTGTATACTTCCCTCCAGTCTGAAAAAACAACAATTACGTTTTCATATTAAAAATGATAAATTTTGGTCAATTTCAAACACTTGCTGTAAACTGTGATGTAGTCGGTGGATTGAACGAGACTTTGACCCAGGTAAACTCGGCAGCGAGTGGGGTATTGGGAAACTGGCTTGAGCTGAGGGTGCCTCTCATTTGGGGCCGTTCAACCGGTGATTTCAGAAATTGATTTTTTTTTTACCACAGAGCAGTTCCGTAGCACACGACTCTTATGATCTACGGGATCTGCCTAGGGGCGCACATCGAGATAAACATCATTTGCTGCTGGAGGACCATCAACTCGACTTGCTGGTCTTCCACGACTGAGTGTTGTAGACTGGCACGTTCCAAGGCCCAGCACTACGTGCTGAGGGACACACTAAACCTTGGGGCAACAAAGATACAATGGGGAAAGCTATAGTCCACCGAAGGGCTGGAACCCATGTAAAACCCCTTGGGCTATTGTTTTCTGGCAAACACTCTTTCAAAACAAAATATGACATCTGCTCCTTTAATCTTACTGTCTCAGAGAGAGAAGGCAGATTTCCACAGGCATGCTGAGAGGAGGGAATTAATTGCCTTTTAAATTTCATTCAGCTGCTTTGGATATTGTTGCTGTCTGGTGGCATTGCAGTTCTGCAGTTAACCAGCAGATGGTGATGCTGTTCCACAAACAGTACGGGTATAGTTGCTATTGGTTATGCTCTTGGACTAAGTAATCCATGAGGGTACAAATTCCACTCGGGCGACTTGAAAGTATGCAATTAGTTTTAATAAAATATGGAAATAGAAAGCTGCCATCAGTAAAACTGAGCATTAAACCATGAAAGTGCAGAAGCAAAGTTTTTATTGTGTAGTTTTCTGCAAACATCCCTTTTACTTTAAAACAAAACTGCACCCCTCAATATCACATCTGCAGTAAGTGATTGCAGCCCGAAGAACTTCAGCTCAGGGTTGTTGAGCTGGAATCTGAGCTTCGGACACTGCGCTGCATCAGAGAGGGGGAAAGTTACCTGGACACTTTGTTCATTCACAGGAGACATTCACATCCCTTAGGCTAGGTACTTCAGATTTGATCAGTTCTCAGGGACAGGAGGCTGTGACTACGAGTGAGGCAGGTATGGGGATCCAGAAGGTAGCACTGGAGGAGCTTCAGCCTTGCAATTGTCCAACGGTTTCAATGTTCTTGCAGCTTGTATGGACAAGAGCAGGGACTGCAGGAAGGACGAGCAAACTGACCACAGTGCCATGGTGCAGGGGCACATTTAAATTGGGGGGGGGGGGGGGGTGGTAAAAAGGAATGTAGAAATAGTAGGGGAAAGTATAGTTAGGGGGATAGATACTGTTCACTGCAGCCGAGAGCGTGATTCCCAAAGGCTGTGTTGCCTGCCTGGTGCCAGGGTTAAGGATATCGCCTTGGTTGCAGGAGCTGCTGAATGATCCCGCAGATTTCATTATGACCATTTCATGTGACATTCTCAGACGTCTCTGGCATTGCCTCTCCGACATCTGAAGGTAGTTAATCCTAGTCCTGAGGATGCGTTGACGCACCAGTGCCCCTCTTCTATGATGCCTTCCCCTCTGAGCAGCCTCTCCGACTTGTGCTGCCACCTGCTGGCTTTGCGGCATCAGCCGCTGAGCGGCAAGAGCCCCTCCTCAGTCGCATCCTCTGCTCTTGTTCCCGAGGTAGCAAAAATATTGGGTATTTGAGACCCATGTCATCGCAGTTTTGCAATTGTTTGAATGGGAACAGCATTAAACTTAAACCTTGTTTGCCCACAATGCTCAACCAGTGAGTTCATGAGCAGATAGGTTGTATGCGCCTCCCATTGTGCACAGCTGCAAATCTACCCACCCAACACTGGCCTCCTCCCACTTCCATTTGCAATCCTTGCATGCCCACGTGATTTATCGTCGCAGTTTGAAAAATGGCGCGCATCAGATTCCAGGCAAATTCCTCCACCTTCCTCCTGCCACCTTCCAGCTTGCCCCCATCACTCTTGACCCACTCAATATTACCTTGAACCTTTCCTCTGTGACCCTTGAACCTCTCCCCTGTGGCCCTTGAACCTCCCCCCATTACCCTTGACTGTGTCAAAGTTGACTTAGACATGCCAGTTCTCCAACGTAATGTAGTTGTCCATTTTCTGTGCCCTGCTCTACAATTCCTTCCGATACCCGATCCTGACTCTGGACCTGCCCCCCAATGCCGAATCCCATTGCCCCCTGTGACTGTGACCGTTCCCTCCACCAGCCAGCACCCTGAGTTCACCCCACAGGACCCCGATGTCGACAGTGCTGACCCCTCCCTTTAGGTCCATTGTGCACCTCACCTACATTATCTGCCTCAAACACAACCCCACCCCGCCCTGCAACACCACCACCAACTCCACACCCGGAACACTAAGTCATTCACATCCTCCGCACCGCCAGGCACCTCTGCCCTCCCTGCCTTCCTTCCTCGAGTCCGCACCTTCAGGCACTCAAAACTCCACCCTCTCAAACCCCACCAACTCCCCATCAAAAGAATCGCCCTTGCTGATCCTGAGTCCATTCCGATGTTGCCCTTCCTTGTGCCAAAGAGTTCAAGAAAGAAAACCACTGACCTCAGACACAACTGCACAAAGCCGGCTGGTGCACGCCACCTTTAAACGAACGTGAACCGGGTGCCACGAGATCCCTGTGCGCCACAGACTGAACCTGGCAGGTCGGACTTAATTTCAAATAATTATAAGATAATGAGTATTCATGATATGCAAATGTATGAAAAGTTGGAGCCTGCCACATGATGGCATAAGGCCCAACCCGCTACAAACACACCACGGAATTAATCTCGACAATTGAGCCCATCGTCAGACAATGGAAATATCACCCCCTGCCTAATTAAGTCACCCTACCCGCCATGATTTCCACTCTTGCATGCCCCATAAAATTCTCCACAAAGAGTCTGCAAAGGGCTAAAGATAGGTTAAGAGAGTGGGCAAAGATTTGGCAGCTGGAGTTTAATGTGGGAGAATGTGAGGTTGTCCACATTGGCAGGAAGATTGGAAAAGCAGAATATTATTTACATAGAGAGAGACTGCAGAATGCTGTGATACAGAGGGTTCCGGGTGTCCTTGTACATGAATCACAAAAAGTCAACATGCAAGTACGGCAAGTGATTCGGAAGGCAAATGGAATATTGGCCTTCATTGCAAGGGGGATAGAGTGTAAAAGTAGGGAAGTCTTGCTACAACTATACAGGGTATTGGTGAGACTGCACCTAGAGTACTGTGTACAGTTTTGGTCTCCTTAAGGAGGGATATAGTTGCATTGGAAACAGTTCGGAGAAGATTTACTAAGCTGATTCCTGGGATGCGGGGTTTGTCTTATGAGGAAAGGTTGAGCAGGTTGGGCCTATAGGAGTTTAGAAGAATGAAAGGTGATCTTATTGAAGCATGTATGATTCTGAGGGGGCTTGACAGGGTAGATGCTGAGAGGGTGTTTCCCCTCGTGGGGGAATCTAGAACTAGGGGGCACAGTTTCAAATTAAGGGGTCTCCCATTTAAGACGGAGATGAGGAGGAATTTTTTCTCTTAGAGGTCGTTAGTGTTTGGAATTCTCTTCTGTAGCAAGCAGTAGATGCTGGGTCATTGAATATATTCAAGGCTGAGCTAGACAGATTTTTGATTGACAAGGGTTATGCGGGGGAGCGAGGTGGGCAGTGGAGTAAAGGCCACAATCAGACCAGCCATGATCTTATTGAATGGCGGTACAGTCTGGAGGGGCCAAATGGCCTGCTCCTGCACCTATTTCTTGTGTTCTTATGAGGTGGGGTCAGAAGTGCATTAGACAGATAATGGGGTCAGGGGGCAGGATGTGGGTACAGGGTCTGGGGGTAGAGGGTTTGGCGTACAGGGTCAGGAAAACATGGATCTGGGAGTTCAGAGTATGGGGTCTGGGGTACAGGGTCTGGAGTAGAGGGTCTGTGGCACAGGGTCAGTTTTGGGGTCTGGGGTACAGGGTCTGGACTAGTGGGTCTGTGGCACAGGGTATGGGGTAAAGGGTCTGGGGCACAGGGGCTAAAGGTACATGGGTCTGGGGGTATATGGTCTGGGGGTACAGCATCTCGGGGTACAGGGACTGGGGCACAGGATCTTCCCCTGCAGCCTGCACCTGGAGACAAGTGGAGGCAGGATAATTGGAAGTGGGAGAGACAGATGTTCGCAACAATCAATGTACTGCAGAAACACTGAGTGTGTCTCCCCATGGCTTCGCTCCTCCCTATCTCTTTAATCTCCAGCACTACAGTTATCTGGGATCTCTTGTCACACGCACACGATATGAACTGATGAGGTATAAACCCGAAACAGACACTTCCCTGTAAAACAAAATTGAGTTGAGAGGTCAGGTGGCCTTTTGCCACTATACATGGAGCAGCAATAACCCCATAACCCTGAGCTAATTTTCATGTCTGGATAAGGTTTAGTGAAGTCATTAAACTGCAAATGATTTTTGGACATATTTTTGAAAAGTCATTAAAATGTAAATGACCCTTCCTGTGGTAATGCCTACATTTCTCCAACTAGTTAAAAAAACTGGGTTCACAATACTGCTGCAGACTTTTCGAGGCCAAATTTGAAATTCACGAATAGGTGTGGAAAGCTCTATTTTATCAAGATGGTATGTGGATGAGTAATGCCCACACTCCATTGTCTGACAATAGCCTAACCATCAGGAACTATTTATGAGGACAATGGAAAGAGATGCTATGGTCACATGACAGAAACTAAGTTTCTGATAAGAGGTTTTAATAAGGCAAGGTCTGAGTAGATAGAGGCAGAAACATCTTTTCCAATGATGAGAAAAGACCCTGCCTAAGAGACTATCAGCTTTAAGCCACATTAGGCAGAGACTCAAGTTGGCCCTGAACTCTCCACCTGATGAATTGTACCAGGGCTTCACCATTGAACCTTGTCTGAAGTATAACAAGAGAAATCTGCTACTGCGAACATAAAACAACAGAAAATCCAAAACCTCCCAAGATTTTCTTCAGTGGACAAAAAGGATTACAGGCCTGCATCGTTTCAAGTCTTCACCCTAGGGAAAAGCAAGTGTAACAGAGAACTCTCAAAACCATAAGACTGAAACACATGCTACTTTTATAATTGCAATCTTTTCTTGAGTGTGTGTGTATCTGTATGAATGTGAGAGTAGGTGTAGTTGTTTATATATTCTGGCGTTGAACAATAAACATTTATCTTTCTTTTAAAACTTACACGGAGATCTGTCACTTGTCTATTCCTGACAATTAAAGTACTCAGGAGTTCAAACTTTTTTTTTTAAACGCTGTCTTCAGTCAGTCGAGAGGTGAAAAAGGGGAAGCCATCCTTATCATCTCTCTCCTGTCCTTAACACTCTGCAGTCCTGGAATTCTGGCCTCTTGAGCATCCCCAATTTTAATTGCTCCACTATGGGTGGCTGTGCCTTCAGCTGCCTTGGCCCTAAGCTCTTGAATTCCCTCCCTAAAGCTCTCTCCCTCTCTATCTCTCTTCTCTTTTAAAACCTGCCTCTTAAACAAGCTTTTGGTCACCTGTTCTTACGTGGCTCAGTGTGAAAAAGAACAGGGGAGTGGGACTAATTGAATAGCTAAGTGCCAGCACAGGTATGATGGGCTGAATGGCTTCCTTCTGTGCTGGATCATTCTATGATTCTATGATAATACTCCTGTGAAGCACCTTGCAAAGATTTACCATATTAAAGTTGCTATATAAATGACAGTTGTTGTTGTTTGAGCTAAGATCTCCAGAATAATGTGGCCCACTCTCTGCCAACCAGAACATGCCGATCGAGCGAAAAGCTACCCTTTAAAACTGTGAAGAACATAGTTATTCATTGCAGCATCAAGGTACCAGCGAGTCAGGATGAAAGGAGGGATTGTGTGCAGATGTGAGTTCAAACAGCCCGCCCAACTGTGTGGCTGCAGGTGCGGGAGGCAATACGTGACGCAATCAAAGTTTGACTTTCTGTTTGCTGTAATTTTTACTTTGCTTAAAGATCCAAAAGGGAGCGAGAGAAAAAACAGGATTGATGGGTGCACAGTAGGGATTAACTGCATATAATGTGTTGAATAATATCTCCTATGGACTGCACTTTTTCCCTCTATTCCGTTCTCCCTCATGTGTTTATCTATCTTTCCCTTAAACGCATCTATGCTATTTGCCTCAACTGCTCCTTGTGGTAGCGAGTTCCACATTCTCACCGTTCTGTAGGTAAAGATGTTTCTCCTGAATTCCCTATTGGAAAAATTAGTGACTATCTTATATTGATGACACCTAGTTTTTGTCCCCTCTACAAATGAAACCATCTATTTTTACATCTACCCTATCAAAGCCTTTCAGTCCTTTTTATTCATTCATGGGATGTGGGCATTGCTGCCCATCCCTAACTGCCCTTGAGAAGGTGATGGTGAGCTGTCTTCTTGAACCACTGCAGACTGTGTGGTATAGATACGCCCACAGTGCTGTTAGGTAGCATGTTCCAGGATTTTGACCCATCGACAGTGAAGGAACAGCGATATAGTTCCAAGTCAGGATGGTGCGTGGCTTGGAGGGGAACTTACAGATGGAGATTAATTTTTATTTTAAAAAACACTGGTTTGGCCTCAATTGGAGTATTGCGTCCAATTCTGGGCACCATAGTTTAGGAAGGATGTGAAGGCTTTAGAGAGAGTGCACAAAAGGTTTACTAGCATGGTTCCGGGTTTGAGGGATTTCAGTTACGTGGATAGTTTGGAGAAGTTAGGACCGTTTTCCTCAGAGAAGGTTGAGAGGAGATTTGATAGAGGTGTTCAAAATCGTGAGGGGTCCAGACAGAGCAGATAGAGAGAAACTGTTCCCATTGACAGAAGGATCAAGAGCCAGAGGAGACGATTTAAGGTGATTAGCAAATGAAGCAAAGGCAATATGAGGAGAAATGTTTTTACGCAGCCGGTGGTTAGGATCTGGAACGCACTGCCTGAGAATGCGGTGGAGGCAGATATAATCGCGGCTTTCACAAAGGAACTGGATAATTATCTGAAGAGAAAAAATGTGCAGGGCTACGAGGAAAGGGCGGGAGAGTGGGACTAACGGAATTGCTCTTGCAGGTTGTTGCTGAGTAAGTGCTGCTTGATAGCACTGTTGACGACACCTTCCATCACTTTGCTGATGATTGAGAGTAGACTGATAGGGTGGTAATTGGTCGGATTGGGTTTGTCGTGCTTTTTGTGGACAGGACATACCTGGACAATTTTCCACTTTGTCAGGTAGATGCCAGGGTTGTAGCTGTACTGGAAAGGCTTAGCTAGGGGTGCAGCTAGTTCTGGAGCTTAAGTCTTCAGCACTACAGCCGGGATGTTGTTGGGTCCCATAGCCTTTGCTGCATCCAGTACGTTCTGGGGACCTCAGGGGGATGCTGAGGCGGATCATCCACTAGCGAGCCTCGCCGCCAGCTTTCTCTTTTCTGGAGTCATAGAGTCATAGAGAGATACAGCACCAAAACAGGCCCTTCGGCCCAACGATTCCGTGCCGACTATATATACTAAACCTACATTAATTCCATTTCCCTCTCACATCCCACCTTCCCTCAATTCTCCTACCACCTACCTACACTAGGGGAGTCAGTTAAGATCACGACACAGAGCAGCAGGTATCCCTGCCAATATTGTTCTTCCATTGGGAACACCACACATCTACATCACAAGTGCATTGCAGAAAGCACTGTGCGTATTCCAATCCAACATTCCCACGTTATATGGGAGTTAACTATCACTGAGACCTTTTGATCTGCATAACGCAGGGAGCCACAGTACCTCTGAACTCCAGCTGGTGGTGCTGATGAGCTTTCAGAGGGTCATTTAGCAGGAAGGATTCAGCTCTCGGGGAGGCAGGGTACTCAGAATGAATTTTTTTTAAACATGCATTTTTATAGCACCTTTCACAACTTAGGGAGCCAACAGCTTCACTTTTACTGATACCTGTTTATTTATTTCCAGATTTTAATTAAATGAATTCAAATTCTCACTGATAGGGATTTAAACACACATGTTAACAGATTATTAGTTCAAAACTGTAGATTACAAATACAGTGATATAAGCATTACAACACCAGGTATGTGACTAAGATAGGCTCCTTGCTAGACTGATGTACAAGCTACGTTATTTATCCCTTAACCAACATCATTTAAAGAAGTTACCTGGTCATTTATCCCATTTCTGTTTGTGGGATCTTGCTGTGCACAAATCTGGCTGCTGCGTTTCCTACATTACAACAGTGACTACACTTCAAAATGTGCTTCATTGGCTGTAAAAGCGCTTCGGGATGTCCCGAGGCCCTGAAAGGCGCTATATAAATGCACATTCCTTCCTTTATTTCTTGTGATTGCATGAGTTGAATTAAAAGGGCCACCGTGGAGGGGTGTTCTTCAGGGTTCCCACTCCTCATTGCTGACCTCTAACCCTGGCTGGAAACCGGGTCTGTTTGGATACAGGAGCAGGTGCATGATAGATAGCTATGGAGATAGTGGATGCATTGGTGATAATTTTCCAAAATTCTATAGATTCTGGAACGTTTCCTGCAGGTTGCAAGGTAGCAAATGTCACCCCACTATTTAAGAAGGGAGGGAGAGAGAAAACAGGGAACTACAGACCTCTTAGCCTTACATCAGTAGTAGGGAAAATGCTGGAATCTATTCTAAAGGTGATAAATGGACATTTGGGTAATAATGATCTGATTGGGCATAGTCAACATGGATTTATGAATGGGAAATCATGTTTGACGAACCTGTTGGAGTTTTGAGGATGTTACTAACAGAATTGATAAAGGGGAGTCAGTGGATGTAGTATACTTGGATTTTCAGAACGCTTTTGATAAAGTCCCCCACAGGAGGTTGGTTAGCAAAATTAAAGCACATGGGAATGGAGGTAATATCCTGGCATGGATTAAGGATCGGTTAACAGGCAGAAAACAGAGAGTAGGAATAAATGGGTTATTCTTACATTGACAGGCTGTGACTAGTGGGGGTACCGCAAGGATCAGTACTTGGGCCCCAGCTGTTCACAATATGTATCAATGATTTGGATGTGGGGACCAAATGTAGTATTTCCAAGTTCGCGGATGACACAAAACTAGGTGGGAATGTGTGTTGTGAGGATGATGCAAAGCGGCTTCAAGGGGATTTGGACAGACTTAGTGAGTGGGCAAGAATGTGACAGATGGAATATAATGTGGAAAAATCTGAAGTTATCCACTTTGGTAGGAGGAATTGATGTGCAGAGTATTTCTTAAATGGTAGGAGATTAGAAAGTGTAGATGTACAAAGGGACCTGGGTGTCCTCCTCAATAAATCACTGAAAGCTAACATGCAGGTGCAGCAAGCAATTAAGAAGGTTGATGGTATGTTAGCCTTTATCGCGAGGATTTGAGTTCAGGAGTAGCAAAGTCTTGCTTCAATTGTATAGAACCTTGGTTAGACTGCACCTGGAGTACTGTGTGCAGTTTTGGTTCCCTTACCTGAGGAAGGATATTATTGCCATAGAGGGAGTGCAACGAAGGTTCACCAGACTTGTTCCCGGGATAGTGGGACTGTCCTATGAAGAGAGATTGGGGAAACCAAGCCTGTATTCTCTAGAGTTTTGAAGAATGAGAGGTGATTTCATTGAAACCTACAAAATACTTAAAGGGATAGACAGGGTAGATGCAGGTAAGATGCTTCCCCTGGTTGGGGAGTCTAGAACCAGGGGACGCAATTTCAAAATAAGGGGGAAGCCACTTAGGACTGAGATGAGGAGAAATTTCTTTACTCAGAGTGTTGTGAATCTTTGGAATTCTCTACCCCAGAGCAGAGAGCTGTGGAAGCTCAGTCATTGAGTATGTTTAAAGCAGCGATTGACCGATTTTTAAATACTACTGACATCAAGGGATGTGTGTGGGAAAAAGGAATTGAAGTGGATGATCAGCCATGATCGTATTGAATGGCGGAATGGGCTCAATGGGCTGAATGGCCTACTCCTGCGTTCCTATGATCTGGCTGAGTTGCGATGCCCTCCATGCCGGAATAGCCTGCCAACATTCACGCAAATAGCGTGCACTGGGGCAGAGTCTGTTTGCCTGGGGAACTTTTTCATCCCAGCAAGAGTCAGTACCTTCAGGAAAGGAAAGAGACGGCTTGTATGCTTTTGATCGGATTGGAGGCGTAAGGGGCTCAGGAGCATCCCCTTGTCCACCCCGTCCCTCAACCCTTCTTTGTCCATTGACTGGATGAGGCATCTTGGGGAGACTTTGCAGGCTCACTTCCCATAATACAGAGCCCTGCTTCAAAGAGACACAGTCTGCCAGTAATTAATATTCATCAATTCATTACTGACCAAAAACCAGGCACACTGTGAATTCACTAAGAGCAGCCACTCACTGAAATGGCAAGATCGGTCGTGGCTGTTTATCAGTCCAGTCTCACTTGTTCCAGAATCATTCATATTTTTCACCAGACAGTTAGATTGGCTCCTGACGTTAATTAATTGTTCAACTTTTTTTTGGAGTTGAGAAATTGGCAAATTTAAAAGCACAAAATGATGAATAGGAATTGATATCCAGAACTAGAGATCACAGAATTGCTTTATGCACCAGCGTTCTCTCTCCTCCACTTCTGACATTAGCTGCTATACGGCTCCACACTGACCAGATCTCTTCATGGTCAAATAGCCGGTTAATACTCAGTATCCCACTCAATATAATCCTTAATCTACCACTCATTATAAGATGCAGTAGGAGACTCGTTGCAGTATTCAATATGACACTCGACACCACACTTGATGCAGGACTCAAATGTGACAACTTGAAGTAACAATGCAGCATCTATTGCAACGCTGGTTGTAACACCCTACCCTCGCTTTGAAAAATGCGCACATTGCCGAGGCGCCAGAAGACTGGCGTGCCCGCCAGGAGCACTATTTTTGAAGCTCGCCCACACACAACCTAGCGCCTACGGGCGGTTACAAATCCAGCCCATAATCTCTCTCTTAAAACACGGTGGCCGCAAGCCTCCACTCTGCATGTGACGTCACTGAAAACGTCCCGTTGATGTCAAGTGTGTGGAGAAAGTGACTTATGAAACCGTGACCACTCACCAAACAGCACAAGGGACGTCACATAACAACAGACAGACACAACAACAAACGCTCATTTCAGCTGCAGATTCTGAATAAAATGTGGCAACTGCTTAAATATAGAACAAAAGACGGTGGTTCATTGGCAGCTTTTCTCGGTCGCCCCACAAAGGACTCCATTTCTCTGCCATATTTGGTAACGAGAGAATACAGGACGAGTCGGAAAAAAAATCACCACCCTCCCAACCCCCAACACTTAAACGCAGGCCAGAAAAAAAGCACAGAAAATGACATCAGCCTTCCCACAGAAAAAAACAAGTGTTTTTTTTTTCTGGAAAAAAATATATTCTTGCTGCTCCTTGCGAACAAACAAGCAGAACGAAAAGTCAAAGGCTTCACGCTGCTGATGCTGTGGGGTAACCATGGCAATGGCTGCACCCTGGCGGCCGGGTTCACAGATTGTGTTGTTCATTGGCCTGTCACAGAGCGTGAATTAGTCGCAGTGCAATGTCAAAACCATAAAAAAATAAATATTATAACCTGCGTGCTGTTTTGATTTTATTCCTGTGAGTGAGTTATGATCTCTCTCGTAAGCAGTAATTAAACTGAAATCATTAAGTCGGCACCTGTGACATTTTTCTGACACAGCTTTAATTCCCTGCCCTGTTCATTTCTTCGCAGGCTCCACCTCGGCCTATTTCTAGGCCGCAGCCTGGCCTCTGTGCCTGCTCATGAATGGGGAGTCATGGATCCTAAGATTTTCTTCCCTTCTGGCCTCCCAGATCCCTGCCCAGCAATTTCTCCTCATTTCACCATCCCATAAAGGCTGGGCTACAGTTCCACAGGCACCATTTGCTCTCCACTGTACTGCCTCTACCGCCAATCTTAGTGAGTGTCAGTGGGCCATTCAACTGGATGCCCATTCCAGCTGAGCACGGCCCTGCTCTGTTTCAACGTCCCACTTTCCCAGCAGGATTCATCGGATGGAAATCCTGACGGAGAGAGATCTATCCTCAATCTCTAACCCACAAGAGACTTGCATTTCTATAGCACCTTTCACAACCTCAGGACGTCCCAAAGCGCTTCATAGCCAATGAAGTGTAGTCGCTGATGTAACATAGGAAACACAGCAGCCAATTTGCACACGGCAAGCTCCCACACACAGTCATCGGGTAATAACCAGATCATTTGTTGTTTGAGGGATAAATCAGCCAGCACATCAGGGATAACTCCTCCCCCTGCTCTTCTTTTAAAAATTGCCATAGGACCCGTTAAATCCACCTGAAGGGGCAGCTGGGGCCTTGGTTTAAGGTCTCATCCAAAAGATGGCACCTCCAACATAGCAGTACTCCCTCAGTACTGCACTGGAGCATCAGCTAATTTTGTGCTTGAGGTGCTGTACTGGGACTTGAACCCACAACCGTTTCATTAAGAGGTGATTGTACGAACCACTAAGCCACAGCTGCTTTACTGAAGGTACAAGGGCCAAATGCACAGCTGCTACTGTCAGGTACCAGGAATCTGTTGTGGGCTGAAAAACCATTCTCAAGTCCCCGACTTCGGGAGGAGGTAAAAGCTAGCTCCTCATTGCCATCCATTGACCCTTGTTGGCTAGTGCTTGTTTGTAGACTTTGGATAAGGAGAGAGTTAAGGCCATCCAAGGGAGCTCACCGATTCTCACTCAGAGTCAGATTCTGCTTGCAGAAGAGAAACGTAATAACAGTGACTTGCATTTTTTTGGGGGGGAATGTAGTAAAACGTCTCATGGTCCTTCATAGGAGCGTTACTAAACATTATTAGACACATCAGGAAGCATTAAATGAAGGCAAATGACCAAAAGCTTGCTTTAAGAAGCAGCTTAAAGGAGGAGGAGAGAGGCGGAGAGGTTTAGGGAGGGAATTTCAGAGCTTCGGGCCCCGGGCAGCTGAAGGCACGGCCGCCAATGATGGAGCGATGAAATTTGGGGATGTACGAGAGGCCAGAATTGGAGGAGCAGAGATCTTGGACGATTGTAGGGCTGGAGGAGGCTACGGAGACAGGGAGAGGCCGAGAGCATGGAGGATTTTGGAAAAAAAGGATGAGAATTTTAAAATCGAGGCATTGCTGCACTGGGAACCAACATAGGTTAGCGAGCACCGGGCTGATGGGTGAACGGGACTTGGCGTGAGTTAGGACACGTGGCAGCAGGGTTTCCGATGATCTCAAATTAACAGAAGGTGGAAGGTGGACTGTTCGAGGAAAATCAGGGCCACAACGCAAGGCTGCCCAAGACTGGTGAAATCGGACTGGCAGCAGAGACAGACAGCCGTCGCATCTCATTAAAGCTTAAAACCCACACGGAATAAAAAAAAAGGAATCCCTGATACAAAAAGATCTCAAGTGCTATGTACAAGAAACAGATCGGAGACATTCCGGCAAGACACAGTGAGACGAGATTCACGGGAATCGCCATTTGTGCAGGATTCTCACTGACTAAACTACAAGCTTTGGAAGACCAGACATTGTTCACAAAGCTTTTCAAAATTCTCCCATCAATTTTCATGCCGATTATTGACGCCCGCCCCCCCCGCCCAATCCCCTCCTTCATGCACTCCCCCCACTCACCCACCCCCATTCCCGGCCTCTGCCTGTAATGAACAGATGGGATGTACTTAGAATAACAATGGTGCTTCCTCTGAGGGAGCTGAGTTAACCACCCCCCTGACTGTGTCTTGCAAATTTTTAACTAAGCTCCTGATGACAAGGTCACAGCGAATGCCATCTGCTTCACCCTGCCCTTGAGGTCACAGTTCACCGTTGGCCACAAATCCACTGACCCCTGACACTGACCTCAAAGTGGCCAGGGCGGGGACTAGGCCCAGTTTGGAACCTATTTCTTCAACACCTGAGAGGTCCTGCCAGCTCGGCCGCTCAAAGGGCGCATCATCGATTGAGCACACGTTGCCAGGCTACCCCAGACCCCCATCCCCCACATGGTACCACTGGGTTATTCTTCCGTCAGATGGTAGCAGCGCCGGGTTACGTTCAACAACTCTTCTTGTTGAAGGATCTAGTTGGGGGGAGTCAGCCAGGGACTTTGCTCCTGGTCGCTGTCCAGTGATTGCGACTGGCACCTCCCTCTGTGCGGAGATTTCAGGTGACGTTGGAATCAGGCATGACCATGCTGTACGTTTTCTGTGCTCCGAGTAAAGATTACCACTTTGTTAGTCAAACATGTGGCAGTGTCAAAGAAATTAATCTACAACCAGATTCCAGCTGTAACTCCCATTTCTGTTATTCTATATATAAACCCCCGAACCCCTCAATTAGATTCCAGCTTGTAACTCATACAGTTATACAGCACAGAAACAGGCCCTTCGGCCCGTCGTGTCTGTGCCGCCCATCAAGCCTATCTATTCTAATCCCATTTTCCAGCACTTGGCCCGTAGCCTTGTATGCTGTGGCGTTTCAAGTGCTCATCTAAATACATCTTAAATGTTGAGGGTTCCTGCCTCTACCACCCCTTCAGGCAGTGTGTTCCAGATTCCAACCACTCTCTGAGTGAAAAAACTTTTCCTCAAATCCCCTCTGAACCTCCTGCCCCTTACCTTAAATCTATGCCCCCTGGTTATTGACCCCTCCGCTAAGGGAAAAAGTTTCTTCCTATCTATGCCCCTCATAATTTTGTATACCTCAATCAGGATCCCCCTCAGCCTTCTCTGTTCGAAGGAAAACAACCCCAGCCTATCCAGTCTCTCTTCATAGCTGAAATGCTCCAGCCCAGGTAACATCCTGGTGAATCTCCTCTGCACCCTCTCCAGTGCAATTACATCCTTCCTATAGTGTGGCAACCAGAACTGTACACAGTACTCCAGCTGTGGCCTGACGAGCGTTTTGTACGGCTCCAACATAAGCTCCCTGCTCTTATATTCTATGCCTCGGCTAATAAAGGCAAGTATCCCATAAACCTTCCGAACCACCTTATCTACCTGTGCTGCTGCCTTCAGTGATCTATGGACAAGTACACCAAGGTCCCTCTGCCCCTCTGTACTTCCTAGGGTCCTACCATCCATTATATATTCCCTTGACTTGTTAGTCACTTCCTCCTGGGTATCTGTTATTCTCTATATTAACCCCCCAAATCCTCAATTAGATTCCAGCCTGCAACTCACTCCCAGGTATCTGTAATTCTGTATATTAACCACCCAAACCCCTCAATCAGATTCCAGCCTGTAATTCACTCCCGGGTATCTGTTATTCTATATATTAACCACCCGAACCCCTCGATTAGATTCCATCCTGAACCTCACTCCCAGGTATCTGTTATTCTACATATAACTCACCCAAACCCCTCAATTAGATTCCAGCCTGTAACACACTCCCGGGTATCTGTTATTCTATATATAAACCACCCGAACCCCTTGATCAGATTCCAGCTTGTAAGTCACTCCTGGGTGTTTGTTATTCTATATATTACCCACCCAAACCCCGGGATTAGATTCCAGCCTGTAACTGAATCCCGGGTATCTGTTATTTAGTTTAGTTTAGTTTAGTTTAGAGATACAGCACTGAAACAGGCCCTTCGGCCCACCGAGTCTGTGCCGACCATCAACCACCCATTTTATACTAATCCTACACTAATCCCCTGAAATTATCCCCAGCATTACCCCTGAAATAATCAAGAGTGCCAAGCCTGCTATACTCTCAGCACTACATGAACTGCTATGCCTGTGCTGGGACGAGGGAGCAGTACCCCAGGACATGCGCGATGCCAACATCATCACCCTCTATAAAAACAAAGGTGACCGCGGTGACTGCAACAACTACCATGGAATCTCCCTGCTCAGCATAGTGGGGAAAGTCTTTGCTCGAGTCGCACTGAACAGGCTCCAGAAGCTGGCCGAGCGCGTCTACCCTGAGGCACAGTGTGGCTTTCGTGCAGAGAGATCGACCATTGACATGCTGTTCTCCCTTCGTCAGATACAGGAGAAATGCCGTGAACAACAGATGCCCCTCTACATTGCTTTCATTGATCTCACCAAAGCCTTTGACCTCGTCAGCAGACGTGGTCTCTTCAGACTACTAGAAAAGATCGGATGTCCACCAAAGCTACTAAGTATCATCACCTCATTCCATGACAATATGAAAGGCACAATTCAACATGGTGGCTCCTCATCAGAGCCCTTTCCTATCCTGAGTGGTGTGAAACAGGGCTGTGTTCTCGCACCCACACTTTTTGGGATTTTCTTCTCCCTGCTGCTTTCACATGCGTTCAAATCCTCTGAAGAAGGAATTTTCCTCCACACAAGATCAGGGGGCAGGTTGTTCAACCTTGCCCGTCTAAGAGCGAAGTCCAAAGAACGGAAAGTCCTCATCAGAGAACTCCTCTTTGCTGACGATGCTGCTTTAACATCTCACACTGAAGAGTGCCTGCAGAGTCTCATCGACAGGTTTGCGTCTGCCTGCAATGAATTTGGCCTAACCATCAGCCTCAAGAAAACGAACATCATGGGGCAGGACGTCAGAAATGCTCCATCCATCAATATTGGCGACCACGCTCTGGAAGTGGTTCAAGAGTTCACCTACCTAGGCTCAACTATCACCAGTAACCTGTCTCTAGATGCAGAAATCAACAAGCGCATGGGTAAGGCTTCCACTGCTATGTCCAGACTGGCCAAGAGAGTGTGGGAAAATGGCGCACTGACACGGAACACAAAAGTCCGAGTGTATCAGGCCTGTGTCCTCAGTACCTTGCTCTACGGCAGCGAGGCCTGGACAACGTATGCCAGCCAAGAGCGACGTCTCAATTCATTCCATCTTCGCTGCCTTCGGAGAATACTTGGCATCAGGTGGCAGGACTATATCTCCAACACAGAAGTCCTTGAAGCGGCCAACACCCCCAGCTTATACACACTACTGAGTCAGCGGCGCTTGAGATGGCTTGGCCATATGAGCCGCATGGAAGATGGCAGGATCCCCAAAGACACATTGTACAGCGAGCTCGCCACTGGTATCAGACCCACCGGCCGTCCATGTCTCCGCTATAAAGACGTCTGCAAACGCGACATGAAATCGTGTGACATTGATCACAAGTCGTGGGAGTCAGTTGCCAGCATTCGCCAGAGCTGGCGGGCAGCCATAAAGACAGGGCTAAATTGTGGCGAGTCGAAGAGACTTAGTAGTTGGCAGGAAAAAAGACAGAGGCGCAAGGGGACAGCCAACTGTGCAACAGCCCCGACAAACAAATTTCTCTGCAGCACCTGTGGAAGAGCCTGTCACTCCAGAATTGGCCTTTATAGCCACTCCAGGCGCTGCTTCACAAACCACTGACCACCTCCAGGCGCATACCCATTGTCTCTCGAGATAAGGAGGCCCAAAAGAACACTAATCCCATATTCCTACCACACCCCCACCTGTCCCTATATTTCCCTACCACCTACCTATACTAGAGGCAATTTATAATGGCCAATTTACCTACCAACCTGCAAGTCTTTTGGCTTGTATATATATTCTATATATAATTCCCCGAAATCCCTCAAACAGATTCTAGCCTGTAACTCACTCCCGGGTATCTGTTATTCCATATATAAACCACCCAAAACCCTTAATTAATTTCCAGTCTATAATCCTCACTCCCGGCTATCAGTTATTCTATATAAACCACCCGAGCTCCTCCTCGATCAGATTCCAGCCTATAACTCTCCATATGTCTGAGATGGCAGTCAAACAAACTGCTCTCAGGCCTCTGCCTTTGATGTAAAGCTGATCAGGAAGAAATACACGAGTACCTGAAGTCAAGTCTGTCTTTGGTGGGAAGCTGCACTGCGGGTTCACTGGGTGGACGTATTGCCTAGTATTGGCAGTGAGTCACCAAGGCAGGTAGGACCCCCCTGGTTCGATCCACAATTGGCTCATTAATCTCTGCCAAAGTGAGGTAGCTGCCAGGCCTACACGTTACTCCTACCCCACAATACCTGGTTGTCCAGCTGACTGGGCCTGTCCTCACCTGGTTCCTGCTACAACCAGATACATGAGAATGGAACCTGTAATGGCTTCTCTTCCTGCTTCTGCACCATTACCTTCAGAATCTCCTAAGGATCTATCCACGGCCCCCTCTTATTTCTCATCTACATGCTGACCCTCGACGACATCATCTGCAAATATGTCTGTTTCCAGACGTATGCTGACAATACACAGTTCCAGCACCTCTCGGCCTCTGCGCTGTCTCTGATTGGTCACGCTGCTTATCTGATCCAGAGTTACATGAGCAGGAATTATGTCCAGTTAGATATTGGGAAGACTGAAGCCATTGTCTTCGGTCCCCGTTACAAACTCTGCTCCCTTGCCACCGACTCCGTCCCTCTCCCGCAACTGGATGAGGCTGAACAAGACAGTTTGCTACCATGACATAATATCTGACCCTGAAATGAGCTTCCGACCACATATCTGTGCCATCACTAGGACCACCCATTTCCACCTCCATAACATTGCCCAACTCTGTCCTTACCTCAGCTCATCTGCTGCTGAAACCCTCACCCATGTCTTTCAGTTACCTCTAGACTTGACTATTCCCACGTTCTCCTGACCAGCCTCCCACCTGCATCCTCCATAAACTTGAGCTTGTCCAAAACTCTGCCACTTGTGTCCTAACTTGCACCAAGTCCCGCTCACCCATTACCCCTGTGCTCGCTGACCCACATTGATCCCAGTTAAGCAATGCCTCGATTTTAAAATTCTCATCCTGGTTTTCCAATCCCTCCATGGTCTCACCCTTCCCTATCTCTGTAATCTCCTTCGGCCCCACAACCCTCTGAGATCTCTGTGCTGCTCCAATTCTGGCCTCTTGAGCATCCCCGATTTTAATCATTCCACCATTGGCGGCTGTGCCTTCAGCTGCCTGGGCCCGAAGCCCTGGAATTCCCTCCTCAGACCTCTCCGCCTCTCTCTCATCCTCTAAGACGCCTCTTACATCCTGCCACTTTCATCTTTCCTAACATCTCCTTGTGTGGCTCGGTGTCAAATGTTGCTTGTTAATGCTCCTGTGAAATGCCTTGGGATGTTTTACCGTGGCAAGGGCGCTGTACAAATGCACATTATTGTTGCTGAAGCCACTCAGTTGTCACCACCTGCTCAAGGGAACTGGGGATGGTCAGGGTTGCCCCGTATCCTGAGGACCAATAAACTTGGCCTGGCCACCCCTTGAGCTGGATAACCGTTGGCATTGAGGAAGCAATACCTTCAGGAGGGTGAAGACGAGGAAGTGGGGTTGGGGGGGTGGGTGGGTCATTGGGGGGATAAAAGCTAGAATGAATGGGTGGGTTGGGGTTACTGATCACAGGGCATTGGCTGGCTGCGGAGGGGCGGGGCCTGCTCTGCGTCACGTGGCGTGAGCCAGCGTCCCCATGACGTAATGGGGAGGGGGTTGATGTGTTTCAATGTGAGCGCAGAGCTCGCTACAATGTACCAGGGTTCGGAGTGACTGTGATTCATCCTCAGCTCAGAGCAGAGGGCTCGAATCCCGCAGCCAGCCTGTGTCTTATCCCGGTCTCACTGCCTTCCCCCAGACATATATTTATACAAAGCAAGTCTCCTTCAGCAAGCAGGCAGCGTTTGCAAGAAATCCCACAAAAAAAGGGGATCTCATCTCATTGCCTCTCTCTCACTTTGTTTTAAGATGATGGCCCCGATGCAGCAGAATGGGACTCATATAGAACTCGACCCCCCAGACTCCAGGAAAAGACCACTAGAAGCGCCCATTGATGCTGGCAGTACCAAGCGGACTAACACAGGAGGTGAGCGGAATGAAGCAGTTCTCTCTCTCTTTGAGCCTGCACCCAGCGTGTAATTAATCAGAGAGCTGGCAGTCTCAGCAAAATGACATGTCACCGAATCGCTCTATTGCAACCGAGTGTTTTAATTAAAAAAAAATCCCCCAAAAAAGGACTCCCAGATATTACAAACGGAAGAAACTGTATTTAAGACAAAGAGAGAGACAATTAATTAAACCTTCAGCCTGTGATTGAAAGCAATGACTTGAATTTGACACTTGCAGGTTCCTTGTCTCTGAAATTGCATTTCTTCGTGGTGTTGCGTTTAAAGTTGATTTTATTTGCTCCTCGCGGTCTGGACGTGCAAATAAACAGACGTGCATTCTCTCTTCCTCCCCCCCCCCGTTCCCCTTTTCCCCCCTTTTCCCCCCTTTTCCCTCCTTCCCCCCCTTTTCCCCCCTTTTCCCCCCTCTTAAAAGGCGCTAAGCATTTATTCGAGCCCATGGCTATTTAACCGTTTCCTGGTTACTGCACTGACAATTAGCTCCGCGCTATTTTTAAAGCATGCATTTTCTTCCAAACAGACACCGTTTTGGCAAAAAAAAAAATTTTTTAAAAAGGAAACTGAATTCTATACAAGAATGCAAATCCAACCACGCGAATTCAACATTGCTTCCCCCAGCTACCGACTGTCACGGTATATGTAGATAAATCTGTACTTTTTTTTTGAATTATTAATGTAGATATTCCCCCCCCCCCCCCAAATCTGGAGTTGCACGTTTTGTGATCTCAACCCCCTGCTTATTTTTTTTTAAATGTTTAAGGTCGAGTATTGTCTTAAGCGAGAAAATAAACTGTCGGTGCGTGGAACTTAGAATACAGAACACGTATGGGATGATATGTAGGTGGAATAGCGCTGATGGTAGTTAGATTGTGTGAATGGACTCTGGCTCAGTGCGTTTGAATTGTGGCTGGGATCTGGAAATCCGGATAATGAGAGTGAATGAAGAGGTGATTGGATACATTGCAACATCTGAGCTTGGAAGGGGGAACTATGCTTGCACCAGGTAGGAGTTTATGCAGAGAATCCACTGTGATTTTTTTTTTTCTCTCTCTCTATTTCAAGCTGATGCGGGTAGAGGGTTTAGAAAGAGAGAGGGTTAAAACACTGTTAGGGTTTTCCAATCCCTTTTTTTTTCATAAAATAAACTCCCTGATCTTTAATCATCATTCTCTGAAGGTTGATTTTTTTTTTAGAAAACATTACAGTCGAGTTTTGTGTTTTTTCAAGTGATCAATTTGAGCGTCTTCAGAATGTGTGATTATTGATGCATGTTTGAGTTATTAACACGGCATTTGAATCCTGATTCAGATTTTCACAATTGTGTTGGCTGCAAAGGTGCTGTGAAACCCAGAAAGATATAGCAATTAATTCCTCCATAATCGTTCCCTTTTAGATTACATTCAGGAGGTCTTGCGGTTAGAGGAGAGATTTTGACCAGAATGTGGAGAAGATGATTTAAATGGAGGATTTTTCAGTGCGAGATGTAGCTGTGTTTTTTTTAAACATAATACAATATTAGTGAAACCGAGGGCTGGGAACCAGGTTTTACAATGGTGCTCCATGTAGTTTGATGTGATTCTGCATTACCATTGAAGCTGGCATTTCTTTTATTAATGATCGTGAATATCTTGCTGAAGCTTTACAGACCTGACTTGGGTACCAGATGTGATGGGAGCAGAGGTGGTGTGCGGGGGTGAGGGATGCAGCTAGAAGCTTAAATCTCTGGCGGAGGTTGAAGGAATCGGGGCAATGCTTTATTGAGATCTCTTACTTTTGCCCCTTTTCTTTCTCTTTTTCCCCCCCAAAATTAAGCACACCCACTCACCTATTTGCGTTGCTTATTGCCTGCTGTTTGAGCCATTGGATATCTTTTTGTAGCTCGTGCCGGTGCTGCCCTCTGGCCAATCCAACATTGGGCGCCCTCGTCTTCCCAAACCTTCCCCCAAGGTAAACAGGTGAACAGTGCCATTGGAAGTCATGTAAGAATGGAATGGGGGGGTTGGCACTGGGGGTTTCACCACTGCACCCAGACTGAATTCCCCTGCCAACTGGTAGGATCACACATGAAAAGACTTTGAGGCCACCTTAATCAAATTCTTGGGGGATGGCAGCACAAAACTGTCCCCTGTAGGCTGTTCTGAAGATTGCAGTGGGGATGTATCCTCAAGAGGCAGCTGCCATGTTGGGGGACATCCATGTCCTGTAAGGGCAGTTAAATTGCCTGCGTCTTGATGCAGGTGCTTTGGGAGTAAATGGGAACTTACAACAGCACTTGTAACTTGACAAATAAAAAAGAGTGGCCTAACTCACTACTTTATCTTCCAATGTTCATCCTTTCACTGTTGAAGGCTCCTTGTTGGGGTGCCACGGGTACTGGCAGCCATCCTGTAGCTTGCCACAGTCTAGAGGGAGGCCATTTGGCCCCTTGTGCCTGTGCTGGTTCTTTGATCGAGCTATCTAAATAGATCCACTCCCCTGATCTTTGCCTGTAGTCCTGAAATGTTTCCGTTTCAAGTCTTTATCCAATTCCCTTTTGAGAGTTACTTTTTTTTAGTTTTAGTTTGAGATACAGCACTGAAACAGGCCCTTCGGCCCACCGAGTCTGTGCCGACCATCAACCACCCATTGATACTAATCCTACACTAATTCCATATTCCTACCACATCCCCATCTGTCCCTATATTTTCCCTACCACCTACCTATACTAGGGGCAATTGCTAATGGCCAATTTACCTATCAACCTGCAAGTCTTTGGCATGCGGGAGGAAACTGGAGCACCCGGAGGAAACCCACGCAGACACAGGGAGAACTTGCAAACTCCACACAGGCAGTACCCAGAATTGAACCTGGGCCGCTGGAGCTGTGAGGCTGCGGTGCTAACCACTGCGCCGCCCGTTACCATTGAATTATCTTCCACTGCCCAGTCAGGTTATGCATTCTAGATCCTAACTAACTATTTTTCATGTAATTGGATTTTTATTTGAAGAGGACAAAACAAGCAGGGGCTATGGGAAAAGATCAGGGGGAGCGGCACTAATTGGATAGCTCTTTGAAAGAGCTAGAACAGACGTGATGGGCCGAATGGCCTCCTTCTGTGCTTTACTTCTGAATGTTAGGTTTGACAGAAGCCTGTTCAACTGGGAATGGGGGTGGGGGGCGGGGGATAGCAGCAGTCATCGTATTCAATTTGATGTTCTTGCCTGAGGTCTGCTTTCCAGTGGGAATTACTGGATGATGATTAGGGCTGTGAACCCAATGGATTCCCCACTTCCCTGACCCAGGGGGACTGTGTTCCCCATCACTGTGCCAATTAGATTGCCTAACTCTGCACACTCTGATCATTGACTGTAATTCTACAGTCTCCACTCCTCCAAGACTGGCCTCTTGCACAGTTATCATCAGTCCACCTTTGATGGCCCATGCCTTCAGCTGCCTGGGCCCTAAGCCCTGGAATTCCCTCTCTAAGCCTCACCGTCTTTCTGTCTGTGTCTCTCTCTCTCTCATTAGAAACCCACCTCTTTGGCCAAGCCTTTGGTCACCTGTCCTGATACCTCTGTGACCCATTCTCAAATTTTGTTGTTTTTGACCCTGTTAAGTGCCTTGGGATGTTTTATTGCTTAAAAGGTGCTGTATAAATGCAAGTTATATGCCTTGGAGCTACACAAGTTGATACTGTTACCTATGAAGCCATTAAGTGCTTTATCACACCTCTCAAATAACTTCAAAGTATTTCATGTGCCAAAATTCGTTGTTGCTTTTGCAATACACATGGTGGCCATTTTATGCACAGGAAGATCCCACAAGCAGCAGAAAGGTGAATGACCAGTTTATTTACTTTCATACTGGCATGAGTTGAGAGAGAATATTGACCTGAGAACCAGGAGAACTCCCCAGCGCTTCCTCAAATAGAGACCTATTAACAGCTGTAGGTTTGGGGCTAAGATTTAGCTAGTGCGCCTTAGTCTGATGGCTCGGCAGTGATTTGAGTTTTTTGCTTCTGGAGCTCGTCAGAAGTCCTCAAATCCCATGGTGGCCTTGGTAAGTGTGTCTATTTAGCAGCTGGCCCTCTTGATGGGAATCATGCAATAGAACGGTAGTCCACAATGTGGGGAGGGGGGATTTGCAGAGAAGGCAGAGTAATGTTGACTGGGGGTGGGAGAGGGGTGAAATAAATGTGTGCTTGGCGCCCAACCAGCCTGCATCTGAATGGGCAGTGGCACAGTGGGCAAAGCCCAAAATACAGGAACATGATAAAACCCAGGAAGAGAGTGTAAAAGATTTAGGGGTCCTGATTGACAAATTGAAGCCATCGCAACAATGCTCGGTGAGGTAATCCTACTACATCTATAAACCATAAGTGCATCCACACTTGGAATACCAGATATAGCTCTGATCACTGAAGTACAGAAAGGATATTGCAGCTATTGAAGGGAGCAACAATTGAGGGGATGGAGGGATTGGATGTAATTTGGACACGTTCTTGCTGGAACAGGGAAGGTTGACGGGGCAATTGGATTGCTGCTTTTCGGATTCTGAAGGGGCTAGATGACAGGCTAATTTGCTTTGCCCAGAATAGTGGATCCAGAGAACACAGCCTGTACCTGAAGGGGGATAAATTCAAACCTAATCTGCAGAAACAATATTTCAGCCAGCGAGCACGAGGCCAGTCTACAGAACGGGCTCCCTCGGGAGATGGTGGAAGTGGTTCGTATTGATTAATTCAGATGCAGATTAAATAGATTTCTTTCAGAAAATAACATTTTGGGATGTGAGTAGGAGTAATTTGAGGCATAATGAATGGGAAGTGTAGTGTGCTTGGGAAGGACGGGTGACTTTGAATCAGTGGTTCCCCATTGGGGGTTTTCCTTGCCTTGTGTCGGGGTGTGCTGTAGACTAACAGTGGCCATTTTATGCTCAGTAAGATCCCACCAGCAGCAGTGAGGTAAATGACCAGTAATGCTATTTTCTGCTGATGTTGCTAGAGATAGAATATTTACCTGGAAACCAAGAGAACTGCCCTGTTCCACTTTGATTAGCACCATGGGGTCTTTTAACAGCTACTTGGTTGAGTCTGAAGTTTAACGGCACATCTGAAGGAGGGTACCTCTGACAGTGTGGCAGTCCCTGGAGTCTGGGCCGAGAGCTAAGTGGAGCTTAAGCCTGCGGCCTTCTGACTCGGAGGCGACAGTGCTGTCAATTGAGCCAAGCAGAGGTATTAATGGCATAACTGCTTGTACTTGTGTAAAGGATGAATATGGAGAAGGGGAAGATCAGGAAACGAAATCCATCTCATTAAAACTTCCAAAATATAAAAGCAGCGTCATTCCCCAATTCATATACCACCCAGGTCGGAATCGGGTCTGCGTGAGCTGCTCTATATTGACATACCCAATAGGATGGAATCAATGGGCTAATTCTCGTTCCTGTCATCTACTTCTCTTCCCCCATGCCTTCTGAAAGGCATGGACTCTTGCTGGGTTATGTCGCCACGGTGCCAGTAACTATCTGGTATCTCACCCGAGTAGTCATTCTTCACATGTGTGCTTGAACCGCTAGTGTGAGCAGGGTGTTTAATTATATGGATGTCACAAGCCAAGGTGCCATGTCCTAGCCCAGTATTCACCCTGTGTTTATCAGTAAGGGTCACTGGTTAGCAATCGGGACTGCCTAATTTATCGCCCTCTTAGCCAAGAGGTACTGAGGCCAACTGTAGCGCGCCTCTGCTTCCCCTGCACCGTGGCTCCTGTGGGGACCTGGTGACCACGCGCCAGGCGGAGATCGACCATGGCACCTCCGGGCGAATGGGGGTCATTTCTCACTGCTTTGACCAGCTGGGCAGGTGGCGGGTTTTAAGCACCCAACGCTCCCAAGGCCCGTGCCAGCTGTTGAAAGCAACCAGGCTTTCCGAAAGTGCCTTCCTTGGTGTGCAAAGGCAGATTGCTCAGCCCATTCTCCCCCACCTATACCCCCCCCCCCCCCCCCCCCCCTTGAAGTTCCCTGACAACTGGTGTGTGTCTCTGCACGCGCACCTCGGGATGTTAAAGGCACTATCTAAATGCAAGCTGTTGGAGTGGGGTTGGGTGGAGTGGAATTGTTTGCTCCTTTTTTCGGTTTGAGTGACTTCTGTTGTATTCTAGAATCTTCCGAGAACAAAATATGAGGTCGGGGTGGGATTAAACTCCTACTCATGGAGAAACTACACCAACCTCTGGTATTGTTTCTTGGTCAGACCCCATCTGGAACACTGAGGTGCAGTGCCCTTGGAGGGGGTGCACCATCGATTCACCAGAATGATACTGGGGCTAAACGAGTGGGCTACGCACCATTGAAAGCGTTTTGCATTTCATGCTATCTAACCGACTGAGTGCTTCCAGCATTTTCTGTGCTTATTTCAGTATCTGCAGTATTTTGCTTTTTGCATTTAAATAGTGCCTTTGACATAGAAAATGGTCCCCAGGTGGTTCACGGAGGTGGAATCGATAGGAATAATCATTGCAGGAGCTAAGAAACTGATTGCTTTTCTCTCACTTTTGCTCCAAGCGTCAGTAGCAAGCACTCCTGGGTCAACACAATTGGATACAGAGTAAAACTCCCTCTCACTGTCCCCATCAAACACTCCCAGGGCAGGTGCAGCACGGGGTTGGGGCTGCTCCTCAGGTTCTGGCTGCACTTCAGTCCCACGCTCCATATCTTTGGGCACCCGGTGCGGAGGGGTGTGGGCCGGGAGGAGGATCTCCTCGTCGGTCTGCTCCTGGGCCTGGCCAAGGTGGCAATTCACAGGTCCGGGCTGTGGGCCGTCATGGGGGTCCGTCCTCCCCGATTGCCTGCCCCTCTTCAGTGGTTACGTTCGTGCCCGGGTGTCCCTGGAGAGGGAGCATGCGGTGTCTGCCGGCACACTTGAGGCCTTCCGCGGCGGGTGGGCACCGCAGGGACTGGAGTGCATCATCGACGCCGAGAATGGCATTTTAATTTGAGTTTTTTGTTTATTTGATTTTAATAAAGTTATTTTAAAATATGTATATAAAGGGGGCCTGAGGAACAAAGGCCCCCTTGACATAAAAGATATAAAAAGGGCCTGGGGTATAAAGGCCATAAAAGAAAAAGAAAAAAATAGAAAAAAAAATGGGTTAGATACAGAGTAAAGCTCCCTCTACACTGTCCCCTCAAACACTCCCAGGACAGATGCAGCACGGGGTTAGATACAGAGTAAAGCTCCTTCTACACTGTTCCATCTGTCATCATATCCCCGTGGGAAAAGAGTACCCCTTACTGTAGCAATACTGCTAACTATGTTATGCCTGAGTGAGTTGGTCAGTTACTAATGATTTATGTGGAGTTCCATAGATTGAGTGTGTTGGGTTGAAGGTTACAAGTTAATACCCCCAACACATAGCTCCATGGGCAAGAACACGTCATTAAAATGTACCCTTATTGTTTTTTGAACATACACATTCCGTACAAAGAATAATATTTACCCAGAAAGTCGAACTCACTGCCACATTGGAGTTGTTGAGGCAAACGGCATAGATGTATTTAAGGGGAAGCTGGATAAGCACATGAGAGAGAGAAAGGAGTAGAAGCCTATGTTGATAGGGTGAGATGAAGTAGGGTGGTAGAGGCTTGTGTGGGACATGAACGCTGGCATGGACTAGTTGGGCTGAATAGCCTGTTTCGTTGTAATATGTTTCATGCAATTCGATGTAAAATGCATCAATTAAGCAGCATTATCTTTTTGTGAGATTCAGTATTGGGCCCGCACATAGACTGGGAACAAAGTGGTTAGAGCGGTCCTGCTGCTTTGAGCCCCCATTGTTTGACTGGAGGCACACACACGTGGGCATGTACTAAAAATAATTGCTCTTGACTTGGCTCCGTCCTGGCCCTGTGGCTTTGGGAGAGTTGTGGTATCCATTGTTTTACACGGAGCCCCCATGTTCTTCATAATAAACAGCCTGGCTTTCCCAATAAGTAATTGGACAATGAGTCCCCGAGGAGAGGTTTGATTCATTGGGATTCCGTACAATGGAACGGAATGGAAAGGGGTTTGGTCCATTGGGATTCTGCTTTGTTTACAGTTACCTATTGATGGGAGCACTATCACAAACACTGATATCCGCCTGTAGATTTGTGGTTCAACACAAAATCAGAATTATCCACCTATAACTTTATCGAAATGTATAAAAATGTTTTACAGCTAGTTTAAAAAGCACAAATACTGGCAGTCTCAATCCTGCACCAATCTCATCTGTTGCCTGTTCAAGAACCGCAGTTGCCGAGGCAACAATGATTCAAGCTAGGCAGCTGACCTGCTTAGAAAGGGTTGTAATGGAGTGAGCAGCCTTTTGGGGTTGTGGGGCAAAGGGGAATTGAAAATTGAGGGAGAGTAAAGAAAAGAATAAATAATCTTTGTCACCTGATCAGCAATTGGGCTCAGCGCAAACCTCTGAACATTTCTCTCTGCATCACAATCTTTTGTGTGTGTCTCTCTCTCTATTTTATCAATCCTATTTCTCCTGACCTCCCAATTTTATTATTTTACATTTGCTGCTTCTCCCCTGCTTCCTTGCTGCGTTGAAATGGCGATTCGTTGCACTGTCCCATACACTAACTCAGTGGAGCAGTCATTTAAAACCTAATCTGAAATAAACTTTCTCCGCATCACCTCCCCCTTCCCCCGCCGCGAAAAGGTGCGTCTGGAGGAGGGAAGGGGGGATCAATTGAAAATGTCAAAACTGAGATCACGAGGTTTTTGCAGTATCTGTGGAGAGAGAAGCAGAGTTAACGTTTCAGGTCTGTGACCTTTCATCACCAGCTCCGATGAAAGGTCGCCGATCTGAAACGTTAACTCTGCTTCTCTCTCCACAGATGACGACAGACCTGCTGAGTATTTCCAGCACTTTCTGTTTTTGTTTCAGATTTCCAACATCCGCAGTATTTTACTTTTATTCACTAGGTTTTTGTACGGTAGGGGCATTAAGGGTTATGCAAGCGAAGCAGGCAGGTAGAGTTAAGGTGCAGATCAGTTATGATCTGATTGAAAGATGGAATGGACATGAGGGGCTGAATGGCCTCCTCCTGTTCCAATATAATCTAACCGGTGAGATACTGGCTACATCAGTCTTTACATCCCTCCCGATTTTTATCTTGCATTTAAAGTTGATGGAAAGTTGGATGGGCCATAAAGTGGTTTCCTGGTGGGGTGGTGAGTTAAAATTATTACTATCCCTTTTCCCCCCAAGATGTCAAACTCCTCACCTCTTTCAATCTATATTAAAGACTTGGATGCAGGGATAGAAGGTACTATAACCAAATTTGCAGATGACACTAAAATAGGTAAGATAGTAAGTTGCAATAAAGAAGTAAGAAATTTGAAAATGGATATGGATTGGTTAGTTGAATGGGCCAAAATTTGGCAGATGGAGTTTAACGTGGATAAGTGTGAGGTTATCCATTTTGGTCGGAAGAATAGAAAGACAAATTATAATCTAAATGGAGAGAAACTTCAGAGTGCTTCGGTGCAGAGGGATCTGGGTGTCCTCATGCATGAATCACAGAAAACTAGTATGCAGGTGCAGCAGGTAATAAGGAAGACAAATGGAATTTTGGCATTTATTGCTAAAGGAATTGAATATAAAAATAGGGAAGTGTTGCTGCAACTGTACAAGGCATTAGTGAGACCGCACCTGGAGTATTGTGTACAGTTTTGGTCCCCTTACTTGAGGAGGGATGTAGTTGCATTGGAGGCAGTTCAGAGGAGGTTCACTAGATTGATTCCAGGAATGAGGGGTTTGTCTTATGAAGAGAGATTGAGCAGTTTAGGCCTTTACTCTCTAGAGTTTAGAAGAATGAAAGGAGATCTAATTGAGGTATATAAGATGATTAAGGGGATTGACAAAGTAGACGTAGAGAGGATGTTTCCTCTGGTGGGGCAATCTAGAATGAGAGGTCATGGTTTCAGGATAAGGGGTAGCAGATTTAAAACAGAGATGAGGAGAAATTACTTCCCTCAAAGTGTCGTGAGTCTGTGGAATTCACTACCCCAGAGTGCGGTGGATGCCGCGACATTGAGTAAATTTAAGGAGGAGATAGACAGATTTTTAATTAGTGATGGGTTGAAGGGTTATGGAGAACGGGCAGGAAAGTGGAGTTGAGGCCGAGATGAGATCAGCCATGATCGTATTGAATGGCGGAGCAGGCTCGAGGGGCTGAAATGACTACTCCTGCTCCTGGTTCTTATGTTCCATCACCACTTCCTCCAACAAGCCCCAAACTTGCAATTATCCAAAGTATCTCACCACCTCTTCTCCCCCACCCAGTTCAATCTCCTGCTTAGCAACCAATGCCACTGATCTCCAGTTTCGAGAGAGAGGTGGATGGATTCATGGAATATCACTACACAAGCATTGGCAAAAGACCTATATTATTATCATACTAACAAAATTTGATCCAATGGGGAGCCAGAAGCTGATAGTCCAAATGCAGGAGGAATTATGTAGCATGATCCCGGAAAAAAAATCCCGGGATGTCGTGCAATTAAGAACTGAAGTTAACTGTGAAACAGTGGCACTATCAACAACAACCTGCATTTTTATGGCATCTTTTAACTGGTAAAACATTCCAAGGTGCTTCACAGAACTGATTATCAGGCAATATTTGACACTGAGCCATATAAGGAGATATTAAGATAGGTGACCAAAAGCTTGGTCAAAGCATTAGGTTTTAAGAAGCATCTTAAAGGAGGAAAGAGAGAGAGGTTTTGGGAGGGAATTCCAGAACTTAGGGCCCAGGCAGCTGAAGGCATGGCCACCAATGGTGGAGCAATAGAAATCGGGGATTCACAAGAGGCCAGAAATGGAGGAGCACAGAGATCTCTGAAGGGTTGTAGAGAAAAGGAATGTAAACCAACTTTCTCACCTGTCTGTTTTTCCAATTTCCCCCAAAAAATGTAAACAGCACTCAGCTGTCCTGTGATGTACGCTTTTGCGAGGATGTGTGCTGTTGCACTCAAATGTATCCAGTAAAGTTTTGATCCAACTACATTGCCAATGTCGGACCATTTGCTTGGTCGAACGGTATAAATGTTTTATTAACTGTGACGTTTCATTGTCAACACTAACCACATTAGAAAATCAATTTAATAATTGATTATTCCCATCTTTCTTGTGTTGTGAATAAGACTCAAAGTGAGCATTGAACAGACCGAAGGGAAAGCACAAAGCATTTTATATTGTAGCATTATTAACTGCAGTTCCAGGCTGTGGCTATGCACGATTGGCCATCGAGGAGTATGTTACAATCCCCAAAGGCTTTAATCTGATGACTTTACTCTGTCCGCTACCAATAGCTGTTGAGGAAAGAGGTTTGGTTTGCTGCTCTGAGGACACTAATTGTTTCCAATGAACTTAAGTTTATCTTAACTTTAAGATGTTCTTAAATCCATCGGAAGCCATTTTCCACCCACGGTGCAGTTTATAAGTGCATTGCTTGTGGTACTGAGCCTTGAGAATGATACCTGGACTCCAAGGGTTTAACTACAAGGAGCAATTACACGGAGTAGGGTTGTACTCCCTAGGATCTAGAAGGTTAAGGGGTGATTAAATCAAAGTCTTCAAGATGTTAAAGGGAACGGATTGGGTAGATTGGGGAAAAACTATTTCCTCTTGTTGGGGAGTCTAGGAGTGGGGGACATAGTCTAAAAATCAGAGCCAGATCTTTCTGGAGTGAAATTGGGAAACAATTCTTCATACAATGGGTGGTAGAAGTTTGGAACTCTCTCCCGCAAGTGGCAGTTGATCAATTGTTAAATCAGAATTGATAGATTTTTGTGGGGCACAGGTGGGTATAGGGAGTTGAGTCACAGATCAGCCATGGTCTCATTGAATGGTGGGACTGGCTCAAGGGGCTGAATGGCCTCCTCTTGTTCCTATAGACAAGGTGTTGAACTTCCTGTTCAAAATGAAGATCTAGATGAGTCCTAAGTTAATGTTGACTAAAACTAAGGTTATCCGCTTTTGGCTCATGCCTGCACACCCTCGTGTCTCAGGCCGAGATTCTGTCACATCCCTGACTCCCAGCTTGAGCTTGGCCCAGAGCTACACAACCATGACATTCCCTCCCCAACTGAACTTCATTTTCCACATCCTGACCATTTCCATGACTGCCTGCACTCCCCCCTCCCTCCCCCACCCCATCCCACCACCCCCCCGCCCCTAATCCTCAGTGGTGGCGCCCGAGTCAGACGGTTGTGGGTTCAAGTCCCACGACAGATGATTGAACACATAATCTAGCATGACTCAATGCAGTGCTGAAGGGAATGCTGCACTGTCTGAGGTGCTGTCTTTTGGAACAGCTGCCCCATCTGGCCCTGTCAGTTGGATGTAAAAGATTCTTTGGCGCTATTTGAAGAAGAGCAGGGGAGTTCTCCCTGGAGTCCTAGGTCAATATTTATCCCTCAGTCAACATCACTAAAAGAGATTATCTTGTCGTAGTCACATTGCTGTTTGTGAGATCTTGCTGTGCGCAAATTGGCTGTATTGACAGTAACTACACTTCAAACTTGGTTGCAAAAACGCTTTGGGATGTTGTTAAAGAGGCTGTAAAAATGCAAGTTTCTTTTTTATAAATTGTCTATAATATCACTGTCTGCATCTTCTCGCATTCCCTTCAGGCTGTCCTCGTCAAGCTTCACTGTGTTCTCACATTACAACGTAGCCTAGTCCAACACCTCGATTTACCAGATCCTCTTCCTTGCAGTCAAACCCTTCCATGGTCTCTCCGCACTCGACATCCATGATCTTCCATGACCCTTGCTCCTCGTATTATCTGGCCTGCCATTGGTGGCTGGTTTTTGAGTCGCTGTGCCCCTTTCCAATTGGTCGCCTCCGTCCCTGCTTTCAGAAGTCTCCCTTCAAACCCTTTGCTTCCCCTCCCCGCTGTTTGACATCCTCTTCTCTCCTGCTCGATGTCCAGATTACAGTGCCCAGAGACCTTGTTCTTTCCATGAGCATTTAGGGCAACAAAAGTTCTTCTTGTATCTGATTACTGTCTCACTGGATATCTGGTCACTGGAGTTGGCATTTTATGACACTCTGGTAGGCAGTGCATTAATCTGCGAGGTCCTCAATCATGAACCCTGACCTGTGACCCCCCACCACCCCAACCCTTCTACAAAATATGGTTGGTTGTCCCTTCCCTAACCCAGGAGCTTTCAAAAAGTAACATTTTGGGAGCACAAGGTAATGACTTTCGGATAGGGTGGCAGAAAAAGGAAAAATAAAGGGGCATTTTTTTTATTCATTCATGGGATGTGGGCGTCACTGGTTAGGCCAGCATTTGTTGCCCGTCTTTAATTGCAGTTAAGGTGGTGGTGAGCTGCCACCTTGAACTGTTGCAGTCCATGTGGGGTAGGTACACTCATAGTGCTGTTAGGGAGGGAGTTCCAGGATTTTGACCCAGTGACAGTGAAGGAACGGCGATATAATTCCAAGTCAGGCTGGTGTGTGGTTTGGAGGGAAACTTGCAGGTGGTGGTGTTCCCATGCGTCTGCTTCCCTTGTCCTTCTAGGTGGTAGAGGTCACTGGTTTGGAAGGTGCTGTCAAAGGAGCCTTCGCGAGTTGCTGCAGTGCATCTTGTAGATGGTAGGCACTGCTGCCACTGTGCGTCGGTGGTGGAGGGAGTGAATGTTGAAGTTGGTGGATGGGGTGCCAATCAAGCGGGCTGCTTTGTCCTGGATGGTGTCGAGCTTCTTGTGTATTGGAACTGCACTCATCCAGGTAAGTGGAGAGTATTCCATCATCCTCCTGCCTTGTGCCTTGTAGATGGTGGACAGGCTATGGGGAGTCAGGAGGTGAGTTACTCACCGCAGAATTCACAGTACTGCTCACGACATAATTGTCTTCAGTTTTGTGCCCAATTTGCAGCCTCTTCTATTGGGGTCAATTCTTATTCATTTAATCGTCCGTGAAACATCTCTGGTCATTTTACTAAGTGAAACGCGCTGCGTAAATGCAAGTTGTTGTTATCAGGTGACTACCAGGATGGAAGCAGACAAACTAAATGGGCGTTGATCTTCTCTCATCTGGTAATTGTGATGTTCCAGATCACGAGCAGCAGCTCCTGCCACAGCTTTAACTGAGAGCTGCTAACTCAGCACGGGTCGAGCATGGAATCTAGGATGTTGTCGATGTGTATTACCTGGTATTAACCAGGTCAGGCAGTCTTTGTGCCCACTGAGCCACAAGGGCCACAGGCTTAAAAAGGAGCGCTGGAACATGACTGCTGGGCTAGGATACTGGAAGACGACCAAATGTGGCAGCCTTCCAAAAGAAAGGCCTGGATGAAAAAGTGAAGTGCTTTTAAATCATTTTCTTTTTCTATAAACAGACTAATATCCAGGGGCTGTAGAAATTAATAGATCTTGTGATCATGGATTCTTACTGGAGGTCTTGTGATATTGGTTAAATAGAACCTTGTAGAAATTATAAGCAGCTCTTGTTTATAAACACGAAAGATTGGGGGGCTGATGGAGTGAGTTTTTAGGCCATAGCCCCAGGAGCTGCCTACACAGACTGGCTGAACCTCCTACAGCAGCACCCACTCCCTCCTCCCCACCACAGGAGCACCGATCCTGTCCATTCCCTACACATTGGTCAATCTTCTCCCTCCAGCTCCCTATAGACTGACCAGTCTGCTCCCCGCATTCCGCTGTACCCTGCTCCCCCTCCTCCAGCCACCAGCTCCCTATGCCTTCCCCAAATCCTTTTTACTGTCTTGACTCATTAATTTGTCCTTGGCATTTTTATTTTTATTTCCTGCCCTTCACGCAAGCTGCTGACTCTTGCTGAGCTTTGGTCCCACGGGCTTACTTGTCAAACGGCAGGCTATTTGACTTCGGAAGGCATCTAGGCAGAGCCTGACCTCCCCAAACTCTGCTTTCCGGCAGGTGGCAGTGATCAGGAAGAGGAACCCTGGCACACTGCCACCCTAGCCTAGGAGATCTGAGGCAATTAGTCGACTCCACAACCAACCTGACCCAAGATCGCAAGATAGTCGCAAGTCAGCCCCTCTTAGCTCATCCATCCAGAAAGATTCTGAAATCTCTACTCCCCTTCTCTACTGCAGCATCTAATTCACACAACACAGCAGAGATGTGTTGTCAAGATTAATCCCCTCCATGCTGCACTTGCCTGGATGAGTGCAACTCCCACAACATTCAAGAAGCTCGACACTACCCAGGACAAGGTAACCCACTTGACTGGCACCCCATCCACCATCTTCAACATTCACTCCCTCCACCGCCGGCACACAGTGGCAGCAGTGTGTACCATCAACAAGATGCACTGCAACAACTCGCCAAGGCTCCTTCAACAGCACCTTCCAAACCTACCACCTCTACCACCTAGGGCAAGGGCAGCAGACACATGGGAACAACACCAAGCTCCCCTCCAAGCCACACACCATCCTGACTTGGAACTATATCACCGTTCCTTCACTGTCACTGGATCAAAATCCTGGAACCCCTCCCTAACAGCACTGTGGGTGTACCTACCCCACGTGGATTGCAACTGTTCGAGAAAGCGGCTCACCACCACCTTCTCGAGGGCAATTGGGGATGGGAAATAAATGCTGACCTCGCCAGTGATGTCCACATCCCACGAACAAATAAAAATAAACACTCAGCTGCTTTACGTACTCACCCTGCCACACTCGGGTTTGCTAAATGGTGATAGGGAGTGACATCACGAGCCTCTCACCCACCCCCAACCCTTCCACCACCCACTCTCGTCCCTGGCCTGTGATCAACTGGAGGTTAACCTGGAACCTTTCTGTCTCAGAGCAACTCTGGGCAGTGCATCTGCCCTCTGATCCAAGGCAGGGGCTTCAAAACTGTTTAATTTTGGAGCCCTGTGCCAGTGATGCCAGGAACTCATTGGCAGGCATCCCAGTTTAAATTCCAGGTAGCTTTTTAGTCAAATGAATGGAATCTCCCCTTGACATGCATCACATTTATAATTTTATGAAAACAAGGGTTCAGCAAGATTGAATTAAAGGAACCAAAAGAGATTATAAATCAAACCCTTTCCACCGTTCCTCTGTCGGAATCTGACACATTTGCAGATTGCATTGTTGAGTTATAGAAATCCCAGAGATTCCCAGTGGATTTGTTAGTTCAGAATCCTGCGCACTTGCGTTACTGAGTTAACACAGCTGGCTAACAACAGTCCACAGCTGGAGAAGCCCCACAGTGTCTCGCTGTCGGGGCCTTCAACTCATTCACCAGTTGGAGGGACCACATCTTTCTCCTCCTTTAAGACTACCTCAAACTTGTCTCTTTGACCTGTCCTAATACTACCTTATATGGCTCGGTGTCTGATAACACTCCTGTGAAGCGCCTTAGGGCATTTTACAACCTTAAAGGTGCTATTTAAATGCAAGTTGTTACGGGAAGAAAGAACTTGCATTAAATAGAACCCAGTCACAGTTCTCCAAAATGCCCCAATGCAAGTTATCGATAATGGATTATTTCATAGTACAGCAATCTGTCATTTCATGGGCAAGCAAGATAGCCATTTTGCACACTGCAAGATCCCACCAACACCAATGTGATGAATTTTGGTTCATTTTTTTTAAAATTTGGGACCTTATGACTCTAGATCCCTCAAACAGATGCCAGCTCTCACTCACTGATAGAGTTTCTCAAGCAGGTTGATAGGTAAATTGGCCATTATAAATTGCCCCTAGTATAGGTAGCTGGTAGGGGAATTGAGTAAAGGTGGGGATGGGGTAGGAAGGAATATGGGATTAATGTAGGATTAGTATAAATGGGTGGTTGATGGTCGGCAAAGACTCGGTGGGCCGAAGGTCCTGTTTCAGTGCTGTATCTATAAATAAAGTCTTTGGGGAATCTACAGCATTCTGTCCAGTGATGACATTTTCTGAAGGCTCATTAGGAATGTTCCAGTGTCGTGGTCCAGTATTACTGTGCGTCACGCCACCTCAGGCAGATGCTGAAACTGTTCCTATCCTGAGCTGTTTGTCATCACTTCTTCACACCCCTCCTCTCTGTGCCGCATCTCCCAGTAGACAGACCTCCTCCCTCTGCCACCCTGACACAATAAGAACTGACTTCTTTCCTTTAGGCTGAGAGGAATGGTTTCCATTGGATCCAGAAGGCTTCCAGATTGAATTGCAGGTTGTACGTGAAGAAAAGCCCCATTGGGAGGCACCCAAGGTGCTGTGTCCCATTGAGGGGTGACCTCTCCAGGAGAGGAGGGGGAGGGAATGGAGAGGAAGCAGAACAGAATTATTCATTGGTTGGTAGATTGCCACCTCAAGTTTCATTGAAGTGTGAAGACCCTCGGTGCATTGAGGATCTGCCCCCTTGCATTGAGTGCACAGCCCAGTGAAGTAAACCTTACTGGGGGTGGTGGGGGCATGGCCAGAACTGCTTCTTGACATCCAGTCCATTTATTAATAGACCTGCCTCCCTGTCAGCCTCGATTGTATTGGGATTGGTCCATTCTACATGTGAACAATGTGTGTTCTAGCATAGGCCGAGTGTCAATCAGAAACGAGCCTGGATTGAGGGAGGAAATGCACAGACAATCTCGGAAAATACTGGGACTTTTGGATCATCAGCCCATGGTTTGGAATTTACAGCACAGAAATGGGCATTCAGTCCAACAAGTCAATGCTTTCTCGCACACATCTTCATCCAACCCCATCAACATATCCTTCTATTCCTTTCTCCTTCATGTGTTTATCAAACTCCCCTGTTGATGAACAGGAAGTAATTATTATCAGACCTGTTCCAGCACTGGTTGGATCTTGCCTGTTCTCAAATAGACTAGACCAGCTACACACTGTTTGTGGTGGCTATCAGATCAAAGATGTCGCAATCATTTGGAATGGGCTGTAGAGACACACACACACAGGCAAAATCATTGGTTCATGATCATGACTAGGAGCCCTGCAGGGGACATCCAGAAGAAACAAAATAGTCTATATAATTTATTTAAAATGTTGCGACTGTGTGAAATGCCTTTCATTTTTTCCATTCTAAATTTCAACATTCACATTTTGTATGTAAATGGTCATGTTGTAATTCACCTTGTGGCGCTACAGCGCCACTAGTGGAGGCAGAACATAATAACAATGTGACAAGTTTACATGAGCAGATTCCATACTAAATGTGGACAGAGGAATTTATAATGAAAATATAAAAATGAGGACTTCAAAATTACATTTGTGTTCCAATTATCTCCCTTCCCACTAATCCCTCTTCACCTCAAGACTACACTGGGTCTCGTCTCCCTGTGGGAAATCCTGCAGAGATGGACTAGTGAAGATTAAAAGTCTTGGGTTTGCATTTAACAGGTTTAAGACAAGTTTTGCTTTCCGATTCAGATTAAAATTGAATTAATTCCGATTAGCAGGTAGAAAGCTGTCTAGCAGCTTTGCTTGAGCTCTTTGTCTCTGCCGATGCAAATCCTGGGCAACCTGCTTTGAAAACTTAATTGCTGCAAAGTCTCTGACTATTTCGGGAGTATGTGGGGAACTGAGGTCACACTTCAGTGAACAGCTCCCCTGCTGGCTCGGTATGTGATTCCACCATCTAGTGAAGGTAAATGGTCTTAGCTAGGGTGGTTGTAAAGGACACGTCAGTCTTCAATCTTGTGTTGCAGACAGAGAAATCAGTCAAGCTTCCTACTTGCTTTTCCTTGATCCAAGCAACTTGCATTTATATGACGCCTTAAATGTAGATAAACATCCCAAGGTGCCGTAATTGGACAAAACCCAAACCAAAGGAGGAGATATTCAAAGGCTGTAATCGGAAGCTTGGTCAACGAAGTAGATTTTAAGGAGGGGGTGGGGGGGGGGGGGGTCTTGATTGCAGGAGACACAGACAGAGGGGTTTAGAGGGAGGAATTCCAGTGCATGGGGCTAGAATGGAGAACCACCAAGGGTGGAGGAAAGGATGAGGGAGGAGCACAAGAGGCCAGAGTCACAGGAATTGGAGCATTCTGGTGCAGGTGAATGAATTGGAGAAGATGAGGCCATTGAAGAGATTTATAAACAGGATGAGAATTTTAAAATGAAGGCACTGGGGACCAGGAGCCGATGTAGGTCAGTGAGGACAGGAGTGATGGATGATCGAGACATGGTATGCGGCAGGATACGGGCAGCACGGCTGTGTGGAGGATGGGAGGCCGGCCAGGAGAGCATTGGAATAGTTGAATCTAGAGCTGGAAAAAGCATGGATGGGGGCTTCAGCGGGAGAGGGGCGATATTACAGCTGCTGTGTTTTCTACATTACAACAGTGAATGCACTTCAAAAGTACTTCATTGGGTGGAGCACTTTGGGACCTCGTGAAAGGCGCAAAATAAATGCAAGTTATTCCCCCCCCCCCCCCCCCCCCCCCCACCCCTCACCTTCTGTCACTACGTCTTATTAAAACTTCTATTAGCGAATGGCAGTGATTTTCAGGCTTGTGAAATGTAAAGGAAGCTGAGCACTGGGATGAAACTCTGAGTGCACGGTACTAAGAATGAAGAGGCGGTTAATCAGCATCTGAAAAGGAAGTAGATGTGGAAAGGATGTTTCCCCTTGTGGGAGGATCTAGAAATAGGGGGTCACTGCTTAAAAATAAGGGGCTGCTCATTTAAGACAGAGATGAGGGGAAATTTTTTTCTCTGGTCATGAGTCTTTGGAAAACTCTTCCTCAAAAGGTAGTGGAAGTAGAGTCTTTGAATATTTTTAAGGCAGAGGTAGATAGATTATTGATGAACAAGGGGGCGAAAGGTTATTGGGGAGGGTAGGCGAGAATGTGGAGTTGAGGTTGCAGTTAAATCAGCATGATCTTGTTGAATGGCGGAGCAGGCTCGAGGGGCCGAGTGGCCTACTCCTGCTCCTAATTTGTATGTTCATAGAGGAACACTTTCAACAGAATCTGGGATGTCAGCCCTGTCTTTTCTCCCTCAGACACTGACTGACCAACTGTGTTTCTGGAAGTCACTGGTTTTCTTTCAGTCTGGGAAATCTGCTGCGGCAATGGATGACAAATCATAGATCGAACACTGTGAGATTTGTATGTATCACTTTGGAGAAAGAACATGGAAGCTGTAGAGGACATTACAGCGTAGATTCACGAGTGCAATGTCAACAATAGGAACAATAGTTATGAGGAGGGCCTTGACATATTGGGACTGTTTCCACAGGAGCAGAGAAGGAGAAGAGGATTGTTTTTATTTTTTTAAATCATGGAGTGTTTTGATAGTAAATCACAATTTCCTTTGGTTGGGAAATCAAACTTGTTAATTAAACATTAAAATCCTGGAACTCCCTCCTAGCAGCACTGCGGGTGTACCTACCCCACATAGACTGCAGCAGTTCAAGAAGACAGCTCACCACCACCTTCTCAAGGGCAATTAGGGATGGGCAATAAATGCTGGCCTGGCCAACGACACCCATATCCAAAGAGTAAATAACTTTTTTTTAATCGTCATTGAGTGAGGTGTGAGCTTAGTAGAAATCTCTCTATGCAAAGTTTTGGAGCATGGAATGATTTGCCATAGGGAGTGATTAAGACAGAGACACCATTGCATCACCTAAGGGGAAGTTGGCTAAATATTTGAAGCAGAGGAGGAGTGGGATTACTAATGACAACACAAAAGCAAAATACTGCGGAAGCTGGAAATCTGAATCAGAAACAGAAAATGCTGGAAACACTCAGCAGGTCAACAGCCTCTGTGGAGAGAGAGAAACAAACTCTCTTTCTGTCCACAGATGCTGCCTCACCTGCTGTGTGTTACCTATGGATTGCTCTAGCCAAGAGCTGGCATAGATGGGCTGAATAGCCTTCCTCTGTGCTGTAAATTGCAGGACAGCTGGAGTTGCTTATGGCCTTTTAACAGCTGCCACTTGGCTGTTACCTCACTGTAACCCTGTCAGCTATTACTCTTCGAGAGGGACAGAGAGAGAAAGAAGGGGAGAGAAGTGGCAGTAAAGTGTGAAATACTCCAGGGCCTGTTAATGAGGTGTTAATAATTCTTTTACAGCCCTGACTGATCAATGGGTGGGGACCAATGACTTTTAGCATTCAGATGAGAGAGCATTTTTTTTGCACTGTGAGGTGCTTTCTCCATTTGCTGTGGCTATGTCTAACATCCATTAAAGAGACAGGACACAACTCCTGAAGCATCGCTGAATGTGCTCAGGCTGCAGCTGGATGGAGGTGGATGGGGAGGGGGCAGAGTCGATGAGCTGAAGATGAACTCTGGAGTATGAAGGTCACTGTGGAAGGACGGGAAGAAGGAACTTGCATCAATATAAAAATGAAATAATGTGGATGCTGGAAATCTGAAAGCAAATTTATTTATTTTATTTTGCATTTATGTAGCGCCTTGCACAACCTTCACTTTACAGCCAATGAAGTTTTTTTTAAACATAGTTACTGTTGTAATGTAAGAAATGTTGACTCCTGCCCTCACTCGTGGGAGGATCAGGTTGGCATTCAGCATGAACCAGTCCGCCAGCACTGGCGGTCTGCGCTCGCACCCGAAGGGCAGCCACTGGGCAGCGAGGGAGGGGGTGGGAGTGGGATGTACTACTTGGCACCTAAGGGACCTGTTTCTTTGTCCCTGCCCCCTCTCCCCAGCACTGGGTCAGCAACTTCAGGAGATGAGGAGTGGAGGGGGAAATGTTTTTGTGTGTGTTGTGCTGAGGGGGCTCCCCTGGGGCCAGTTAATTAAACTGCAGTTGAGACATGGAGAAAATCTTTTGCTATTGATCTGTAATCAAAGCAACATCTGCTCCCGAGCCTGGTGGCAAATGCAGGCTCCACATAAGCTCAGCTCCCATTCTAGTCAGAGTGCATTTAATTCCTTCACCATAATTGATGCGAAGGCTTTAATCACAGGCTTTAAGACAGCAGAAGGTTTAACCATGAACCCTTTAACACTCTCCCGCATCGAAAAAAAATACGCAAGGAAAATAGCACTTTTTCCAGCTGCCCCCATCCCCTCGTGCCCCTGAATGTGAATCAACTCACACACTCGCAGGCAATGAGAGTGAACAAGTTATTTTGACTGTGGGAGGCTTCGCAGCCTAAACTGACCCCGTCCTTTCTAGCGGAGGCTGGATAACAATCCTCTATGTCCTTCCTCGGGCTGACCTCCTTCCCCTCCTGGATTCAGTTCCTGAGGCAGTGGTCCCTCTCTCCCAAGTGCTCATCCTTCATGTGTGAATCTAGGCACCCGGTGGGGGGGGGTGCTGGATTTCAATTCTGGGAGGCAAAGCAACTTAGAGAATTCGTGAGCAAAGAGCTGCCACCAACTCGATGGGCCAAATGGCCTCCTGTGGTGTAAACCTCTTTTTTTTTTTCTTCCTAGATCCCTGACCTTGCATATTCCCTCACCCAACTGAACTTCACAGATGAAAGACCAAAGCCCTTTTAGAGTTGAAACCAATTGCAGGTGCAGCTAAGATAATATTTCCACTCACTCCCCCTCAAACACTACACAATGGAATGAGGAGACATGCATGTGAAATCTTGAAAATGCAGTTGATTAAAATGTGTAAAAGGAAGCCTTGACTGAATTTTTTTTTTAAGAGTTCGGTTGGAAGCTGATTTGTAGCTTGGTGTCCCTACAGTGTCGTCATTGTGTCATAAATAACTGGGGCTAAAAGGGCTGGACTTTACTTGCTTGAATAGAGAAGATTAAGGGGTGATCTAATTGGTTAAGGTGCTTAGAGGATTTCATAAAGTCAGGGGGGAGGGGGGGGGGAGACCAGAACAAGGAGGCTTATCCTTAAAATTAGAGCCAGGCCGTTCAGGGGTGATGTCAGGAAGCACTTCTTCACACAAAGGCTAGTGGAAATCTGGAACTCTGCCCCTCAAAAAAAAAAATGCTATTGAGGGTGGGGGGGTCAACTGAAATTTCAAGACTTGAGACTGATGGTTGCTTGGTTTTTGTTGGGTGTTATGGAACCAAGGTGGAGTTAAGATAGAATGATCTAATTGAATGGCCGAACAGGCTCAAGGGGCTGAACAGCCTGCTGCTTCTCTATGATCTTAACAACCTGTACATGGGTTGACATACAAACCTAGGACCTTGATGTTGTGTATTGCTCAGTTACTCAACAACAGTTTGCATTGATATAGCACCTTTGGCAAAGAAAAGCATCCTGAGGTGCTTCACAGAGGTGAAATGGACACTGAGCCAAAGGAAGAGGTATTGCACCAGGCAGCCAAAAGCCTGGTCGAAGAGGTAGGATTTAAGGAGCATCTTAAAGGCAGAGAGCATTAGGGAGAGAATTCCGGAGCTTAGATGGCTGAAGGGACAGCCATCATTGGTGAGGCAATGAAAATCGGGGTTGTGCACGAGACCAGAGGTGGAGGAATGCAGAGTTCTCGGAGAGTTGTAGGGCTGGAGGAAGTTATAGAGAGTTGTGGGCGGGGGTGGTGAGGGTTTGAGAACAGGAAGTGAGAACTGAAAATTAATTCGTTTTCCCCCCGCCCCACGCCCAACCTCCTATGTAGGTCAGTGAGGACGGAGGTGATGGGTGTACGGGACTTAGTGTGGGATAGGATACAGACAGCAGCAATCTGGATGATCTGAAGTTCAGGGTGGAGAAGATGGGGAGGCCAGTTAGCAGAGTATTGCTTTAGTTGAGTCTGGATGTGACCGTGACATGGATGAAGTTTCAGCAGCAGCAGGGCTGAGGTAGGGGGTGGGGATACAGTGTAGAACCTCAACTCGGAGCCTGGCTCATCTGAGACGGTGCCTGGGGAGGGGGATTGGAAGCGGTGACAAGGGCACGGAGTTTATGGTGGAGACAGAAGACAGCGGTTTTGGTCTTCCCAGTGTCCAGCTGAACGCAAGCCTGGTTGTCGGACAAGCACCGAGGTAGTGGCGAGGACGAAAGAGATGGTGGACCAGTAGAGCTGGCAGTTGTCAGTGCAAGTGCCTTTTGATAATGTCGCCATGGAGCAGCATGTAGATGAGGAAGGGCGTGGTGTGGGGCAAGGGTCCTTGGTGGACTCCAGGGTGAACAGTACGGGAGTGGAAAGAGGATCCATTGCTGGGGATTCTCTGGCTACCATTGGATAGTTTAGAGCAGAATGGATAGTCCCACTGAGCTTGGACAATGGAGGAGAGAGGCCTTGGAGAAGGATGGTGGGGTCAACTGTGTTGAAGGCTACAGAGATAGAGGAGGGAAAATCTATCATTACACAGTGCCAGAGGATGTCATTTGTGTCTTGATCAGAGTCTTTTTGGTGCTGTGAAGGGGTCAGAAACTATCTGGAGAGGTTCAATTGAAGGAAATATAGGCAGATATTTGGGAGACGACAACAAGTTCAAGGGTCTTGGAGATGAAGGGGAGATTGGGGATAGGAAGGTAATTTGCAAGGACAGATGGACTGAGGCTGGAGTTTTTGATGTGTTGCAATATCAGCTAGCACAGTGGGGCAGGGGTAGACTAAAAAGATAGAAATTGCAAGGCTCTGGGGAAAGAACGGGGAAGTGGGACTAGTTCTTTCAAAGAGCTGGTGGGCCGAATAGCCACCTTCTGTGCTGTAGGGCTCGGTGGTTCCTGCCACGGTGCCAGTCCTGGAAAGTAAGCATGTGTGCGCATCAATTGAGGCTAATGTGATCTGCTCTAATGTGATCGAAGACCTGCTGAGCTTATTGTCTTGGCTCATGCCTGAAGAATGGTGAGTGAGATGCCAGAGGCTTCTTGGTAACCATGATGCCACAGCCTACAATTAGGCCTGAGGTCAATCCGGGTGCTGCATTTAATCATTGGCTATCAAGGAGATTCTTTACCAGATCTAATTGAAGAAAGGAAGAAAAGAATCTGCATTTATGTAGCACCTTTCACATCCACTGGACATCCCAAAGCACTTTACAGTGAAGTACTTTTTGAAGTGTAGTCATTGTTGTAATGTAGGAAGTGTGGCCGCCGAATTGTGCACAGCAAGCTCCCACAGCAGTACTTTTTAACATGTTGGTTGCCACAATGAAGCATTTTCTTTGTTCCTTTACAGAAGAAGGCGAATTTTTCCTGAAGGTTTTGATCCCTAGTTATGCTGCCGGATCTATAATCGGGAAAGGGGGCCAAACGATTGTCCAGCTTCAAAAGGAGACCGGCGCCACCATCAAGCTCTCCAAATCCAAAGACTTCTACCCAGGTGAATCTCCGAGTGTTGCTTGTCCGCTCGCGAAGGCCTTGCATGAAGGTGTTGGCCTCGGTGTCATCAGGGCTGTAACCTGGTTGGGTCGAGCTTGTTGCCGTAGTTTGGTTGTCTTGATGGGATGGCCGGGGTGTTGGGGAAACTGATGAAGTTTATGTGGAACGGGTACTTAATGGTTTTAAATGGTCTCCTTTCATCTTTTCTTTCAACCTTGGTGAGTTTATGATGAGAATGTAGGAATATTTAAGGACGTGATGAAGCAGTAAAGGCTAACTGGTCCGTCCACTTCTTAACGATTCACGTCCCACACCCGAGCTTCTCGCCATATCCCGCAGCTCCGCTCTCTTGCCGTATCCCGCAGCTCTGCTCTCTTACTGTATCCCTCACTTCCCCCTTTTGCACCCCTCAGCATGGGATCATTTAAAATTAATGAATGGAAATCAGCCGGTTCTGTCGAGAGCTGCCAGTCTTTCCCACCAGATTCTTGCCTAGGCAGCAAGGATGAAACTTTCCCCCATATCTCTTAACCCCACCCGTTCATGCTGTCACCTTATCTTCCAGTCCCCGCACAAACCCATCCTGTTGTCTTGTGAACCCGCTTACTTTGCTCATTCTGCGACGTTCAATCGATCCTTTGGGTTAAAAAGAAAGCCCCCCAATTTCCCATCCTTTTCAACCTCCTATCTGCCCCCTCAACCCCTTCCTCCTTAACTTCTCTACCCTGCAATTGGAACCCTTTCCCACAGTGATCTTGACAATTTTAATAAACCATTAAAAACTTCAATTAAATTTTCTTGAAGTCTCTCTTTCGGTCCCCATCCAAAAATAAATCTAGTTTAACTTCCTTAAATTTAATGTTATCTTCCCCAAGATTAGTTGCCAGGAATGGCATTTCATTCCTCTCAATGCCTTGTAGGCAAAGGAAGGAATTCTTTTGATCTCGGGCTCCAATCCTCTGCTAATTAGAGGCAGAACCTTACCAGCCTGTCTCACTGTAGCCAACTACTGTGGGTGCATATTTCGTAGCAGTTACAAGCCTACTGAGTGAGCCATTAGTTTTTAAATTTGCCTAAAATTGAGAGCTTAACCTGCTCAAGGAAGGTCAGATTTGACGGACAAAGCAGTGCTGGAATTCTGGTGGCAAATGATGTTTGCGGTGCGATTGATGGGGATTGAGGCGTGTCGCGTTTGTCGAGGTGAATTTTTGCTGCCATGACTTTGGACGGCAATGTGCAAACTGGGATTTCTGCCCAACTCCCACCTGATGTTAAGGCATCACAGTGCAAGTGGTCCTGAGGAAAGCTAGACCCCCTCACCCTCCCCCTACCCCCACAACTCAGCCAAGGGTGTCCTGAAAATTTGCGGTCGTCTTAATGAAGTTTTGTGTGGCAGAGCTCAAAGCTGCCTCTGATTTCATGCCAGACTGGTAATCGGAGAGACCATCAGTAGATATGGGACAAGTGAGCATTGTGAAAACCGACTCCTCATCAAACACCAAATTGGTTATCTCCCTCATGCCTGAGGTGTCTATTAACAATGCCACATTGACATAGGATGGGACGTTCCTCTGAGGTGAAGGCAGTCTGACTTAAAGTGTATAATGACCTAATTGAAAGGTAGAACAGGCTCAAGGGATCTTTATTCTTCTGTATCTGTACCTGCCCTGGGAGTGTTTTGATGGGGACAGTATAGAGGGAGCTTTACTCTGTATCTAACCCTGTCTTTTTTTAACGTCTTTGCTTTATTATCCTATGCTTAAGGTATCAAAATGTTAATACGAGGGAGATAAAGGGGTGGATTTTATGTGAGCAACTGGGTCTCAGCCACCGGCTGAGGAGCCAGCGAGATCTCCGTGTCACCTCCTCTAGGGAAGGCCATTACATAACCCTGTGCTGTACCTGCCCTGGGAGTGTTTGATGGGGGACAGTGTAGAGGGAGCTTTACTCTCTCTCTAACCCTGTTTTTTTTTTTACGGAGAGGAAACCTGGAGCTTCAGATCACCCGGTGACTTACTCTGTATCTAACCCCTGTGATGTACCTGTCCTGGGAGTGTTTGATGGGGACAGTGTAGAGGGAGCTTTACTCTGTATCTAACCCCCATACTGTACCTGTCCTGGGAGTGTTTGCAGACAATTGAGGCTCTAAATGAGAAAGTGTTCCATTCCTAATTCTCTGGGAAGCCTTGTAATTTCAATGCGTCTACAGATATTCCTACCTCTTCTGCCTGTTATTGAGGCAACTGGGGACAAAAAAACCATAAGCCAACTGAAACATGAAAGAAAAACTAGCCTTGCATTTATATAGTGCCTTTCACAACTACCAGACATCCCAAAGTGCTTTGCAGCCAATGAACTATTTTTGAAGTGTACTCGGTGTTGTAATGTAGGGAACATGGCGATCACTTTGCGCACAGAAAGCTCCCACAAACAACAATGTGAAAATGACCAGATAATCTGTTTTTTAGTGATGTTGATTGAGGGATAAATATTGGCCAGGACACTGGGGATAGCTCCCCTGCTCTTCTTCGAAATAGTACTGTGGATCTTTTAAGTTCACCTGAGAGGTCAGATAGGGCCTCAGTTTAATGTCTCACCTGAAAGATACCATCTCCAACAGTGCAGCACTCCCTCAATACCACACTGGAGTGTCAGCCTTGATTTTTGTGCTCAAGCCCTGGAGTGGGACTTGAATCCAGAACCTTGTGATTCAGAGGTGAGAGTGCTACCCACTGAGCCACAGCTGACACAACTTGTACCTACATGTCCCAAGGTGCTTCATAGAAGCGTCATCGGTGAAAAGTGGTCTTTGAGCCATGGAAAGAAAAATGAGGAGTTTTGACCAACAGCTTGGTCAAAGAAGTGAGTTTTACGAACATACAAACATACGAATTAGGAGCAGAAGTAGGCCATGTGCCCCTCGAGCCTGCTCCGCCATTCAATAAGATTATGGCTGATCTGTTTGTGTCTTGAATTCTACACTCCCATTTATCCCCTTGCCTATCAAGAATCTATTTACCTCCGCCTTAAAAATATTCATTGAACCCGCCTCCACCACCTTCTGAGGCAGAGAGTTCCAAAGTCGCACAAACCTCTGAGAGAAAAGATTTCTCCTCACCTCTGTCCTAAAAGGGCGACCCCTAATTTTAAAACAGTGCCCCCTAGTTCTGGACTCCCCACAAGAGGAAACGTCCTTTCCACATCCACCGTTCAGCATCTTATATACTTCAATCAAGTCTCCCCTCACTTTTCTAAACTCCAGTGAAAACAAGCCCAGTCCATCCAACCTTTCCTCATAAGACAACCCACTCATTCCAGGTATCAATCTAGTAAACCTCCTCTGAACTGCCTCCAACGCATTTACATCCCTTCCTCAAATAAGGAGATCAAAACTGCACACAGTATTCGAGATGTGGTCTCACCAATGCCCTGTATAACTGAAGCACAACATCCTTACTTTTATTTTCAATTTCTCTTGTAATAAAGGATTAAGGAGGGTCTTGAAGGAGGGAGATCCCGACAGGTTTAGGGATGGTTTTCTAGCTCCATCTCATCTGTTCTGCATGAAATATGCAGAATAAAAGCTCATCTGTGACATTTAATGTGATTCCCTGCTTGTCAACCCATCTGAAGTTCATGAACATCACATGGACAGGCATGCAGTTTGGAACGGTGGTTGTGAATATCTGACAGATTATGCTAGTATACTTATTCACAATTAAACAGAGCTCTGTTCAGCAAATTATGTACAGTACAGTTCAGGAAATATGAACACATTATCGAAAGTCTGCAATGAGTTACATAGAAATAACAGTACAGAAACAGGCATAACTGCCCATGTTGGTTTTTATTGTTTTACATGAGCCCTTCCCACTGCACTCGATTTTACCCTATCAGCATAACCTTCTATTCCTTTCTCCCTCGTGTTTAGCTAGCTTCCCATTTAATGCATCTATGCAATTCACTTGAATACTCCATGTGGTAGCAAATCCCCACATTATAACCTTTTTCTGAGTAAAGACATTTCTCCTGAATTCCCTATTGGATTTATTAGTGCCCATCTTATATTTATGACCTCTACTTTTGAACTCCCCACACGTGGAAACATTTTCACTATGTCTAGCTTATCAAACCTTTCCATAATCTTAAGGACCTCTATCAGGTCACCTCTCGGCCTTGTCTTTTCTAGACAATCTTAAGCAGGTCGTTTGTTAGGACAGACATTAGGTTTGTCACTCTATAGAGTAACCTTTAAGGCCGATCATGTCCACCAACTCTGAATCTTTGTTCGTTAAGTGCCCTTTGTAAAAAAAAAAGTAACTTTTGTGTGGGAACAGCAGATCTCCAAATGGCAAATGGTGTCTGTTTTCATCCGATTTTTGCCGCCTGCAGTGTAACTGGACCAGCACTCCCTCAGAACTGAGGTCACTGCCAAGCTTTTGTGCTCAAATCTCTGGATTGGGATTTGAACCCACGACCTTGAGTATTGGCAGAGCATTGGGCAATGGCGAGGCTTCACTGCCGAGGAGAATTCTGCCCTCCCGCAGTGTGAATGCCGGTGCACCTTCAAGTGGGGGCCAGTTGGCAGAGTGAAGTGTCGCCCACCCCTGCCCACCTTGCCCTCCCTATCTCAGTGCACTGAAGCTATTTACAGCATTGTCTGAGCTGAGCCCAGCTCGCTCGGCATGGCCCAGAGGTCAGGCGAGAGACCTCCATGGGTTTAAGAGGACACTGGGGCCATGAACTAACCCAAAGAGGCTTTAGGCCTCTGGATGCCTTTTCACTGGACAGATTGTCAAATGGGGATTATGTACACTTGAGTGCAACGTGTAAATCTGGCGTTGACAAGCTTGGCAAGTGGTTCAAGCGTAACCAGAGCGATCCCGTACTTCTAATACAGACAGATGGCATGCAACAGCCCTCGTCCCCTTTTATTTCCTTCCTCTTTTCAAGACTCTTCACTAAATTTACTGCAAGGGACTGACAGCCCCATTGAGGATGCCCATTGCAAAAAGCGCCAGAAGGCCCGGACTTATTGCCTGCCCGAAGCCGAGTCGCTTTGCATTTTGATGAGGCCGTGTTCATGTGCAAATGAGCAGATGTACCCGCTCCTGTCAAGTGTCTCGAGGTTGACCTCTAACCTTTCCCCGGCTGGCATTGCTGTCAGTGTAGTGGGGGAGGAGGCAGGAGAGAAAAAGGGGCTTTTAAACCAGCGACGTACAAAATGGAAGGTTTTTTTAAATGGCAGGAGGCCGCCTGAAGACGCCACCTGACTGGAGCTGAGCTGCCCTGGAGTTGCAGCAACTGACCCACAAAATGCTTATGTATAGGGGGCAAAGGGCAGGCACGATGTTTCCCAGGAGACCTGTCCCAGTTCAGACCTGAACTGAACCCATTCTTTGCCGGACCCCATTCAGCAATGCGGAAAGTGGGCATGGTGCCCTCTTACCAGAGGGTGAAGTTAGTCACATGTAGCCAATGGGTTGTGGTCTGGAGAAATGAGCCGAACAGAGCTGTTTTTCTTTTTTTATTTAGCCTTCTTATTCTGGGTAGGATTCTCTCCAGGCCCTGGAGCTGTTCTGTTTTAACGTGCTTTCTGCAGGAAGAAAGGCCTAAGCAGAGGGACCAAGAGCTTGTGTCTGAATGCTATCTCAGTCAATGCAGACTAGGTGCCCCAAAGCGTGCAAGCTCCTCTTATTAAGGAAGCTCGCAGCTCACTCAATTGCCCCATCCCTCCCCCCCCACCACCCCCGCCAACCCCCCCCCCCACCCCCAACACCCTCGCACTCGACTTCCCATCCCCTCACCCCACTTCCCCATGCTAATCCTCTTTTCTTGCTCGCAAGCTTAGGAGAATCAGAACGCGGTCACTCCTCTAAAAACTTACGTCAAGGAGGCCAGTCCCAACTTCCCTCCCCTGACTTGTACGTTTTATGAAATGGAAATCAAGCGCAAGGATGATTTATTTCTTTGGCACTGGCCCCAATCCAGATTCATCAGATTTTAATTAATCCCCTCTAGGAGCGTCTTGGTCAGAGGCCATTGGCTATGTGTGCATATGTGTCTGTGTGTATGCATCTGTCTCTGTCTGTCTGTGTGTGTGTGTGTACGTCTCTGTCTGTCTGTGTGTGTGCATGTCTGTCTGTGTGTGTGTGCACGTCTGTCTGTCTGTGTGTGTGTGCATGTCTCTGTCTGTCTGTGTGTGTGTGTGTGTGTGTACGTCTCTATCTGTGTGTGTGTTTGTGTGTGTCTCTGTTTTTCAATAGGTAAGCTGCTTATTGCCTTTGTGCAGCTGTGATTGGAGGATGAAACACTGCAGTGTGCCGAAAGCTGGCGAGATAGAGATTGCGGAGAGCTGTGTGAGAGTGTAGGGGTGTTTGCATGTGTGGGTGTGATGGGATGGGGTAGGGGTTCGTGGGGATATCTGTGGGTCTCTGGCTTTATTGCGTTTCTGCCAGTGCAGTACAGACGTGCTTATTGAAAAACCTGGGCTGTCAAACCCCTCACCAACACTCCCCCACCCCTACTTCAATGTCTCCTGACCCTTGCCCACTCCTTCCCCCTTCCAGGTTCCCCGTTTCCTGTTCTTGGCTCCAAGCTGAGATCTTCCTTATTTCCCATGTTTCTGCTAGAGGGGGGAAGAAGAAATATATATTTGGGAATACATATTTGGATCGTGCGGCTTTCAGTAATGAGCAAATCAGAATGCACCAGGAGTTAAGTGGTGGAAGGAGTGAGATGAAGCCATGTTCTGTGCATCCTGATTTTTATTTTCCTTCCCTACTCACATGACATGTTTAAATCAGTACAGCCTCCCCAACATGTCTGTGTCTCTGTTTCAATATCTCTGTGTCTGTGTGTGTCTTATGTTTGTGCATGCATCTTTTTGTGTCTCTGCCTTCTTGTGCGTCCTTATATTTCTGTGTCTGTTTGTCACTGTGCCTCAATGCCGATGTGTTGCTATACTTCTGAGTGTATGTCTCTCTCTTTCTTTCTCTCTCTCTCTCTCTCTTTCTCTCTCTCTCTCTCTCTTTCTTTCTTTCTCTCTCTCTTTCTTTCTTTCTCTCTCTCTTTCTCTGTCTCTCTCTCTCCTTTCTTTCTTTCTTTCTTTCTTTCCCTCTCTCTCTCTCTCTCTCTTTGCCTCTGTGAGTGAGTACCTTTGTGTCTATGTGCATCCCTGTGTCTGTCTCTCTGCAGTCAGCTGCCCCTGAGTGAATCCCTCCAAAGAGACAAAAATCCCAAATCTATTTTAATCGACTTCAGCTTTATTCCTTCAATGGGCTGCTCCTTAGCAAAGAGCTCGTGCCAGATTACAGGTTGTCCTGTGCACAGTCCCAGTCACAGGCAGCTTCCTCCTGTGCACTGCACTGCATGACTTCTGTTACTGATACAATCGCCAGACTGCCAGCAGTTATGAGCTAAATCCCATAAAGCGCTGCATATCAGAGGTAATCCCTGACTGGAATTAAATGCATCTCACAAACCGAGTAACGGGAAACTCCTGTGGTAATATAACTCGGGCAGTTTACTGAGCTGGAATGGGCTGTTTGTAAAAACAAGAAGTATATAGACACACAAACATGAAGTCTTTGCTGAATGCGTATTTTATGTGACTCTAGGCTGACCCTTCAGTGCAGCACTGAGGGAGTGCTGCAGTGCCGGAGCTGCTGGCATTAGAGCAGTTGTTCAACCAAGGCCCTATCTGCCCTCTTAGGTGGATGTAAGAGATTCCAGGGCCACCATTTCGAAGGCGAGTAGAGGCATTTTCCCCAGTGCCCCAGCCAATGTGCCTCCCTCAGCCGACAGCGCTGAAAACCAGATTTATTTTTATTTTTTTTATTTAGAGATACAGCACTGAAACAGGCCCTTCGGCCCACCGAGTCCGTGCCGACCAACAACCATCCATTTATACTAACCCTACAGTAATCCCATATTCCCTACCACCTACCTACACTAGGGACAATTTATAATCACCAATTTACCTATCGCCTGCAAGTCTTTGGCTGTGGGAGGAAACCGGAGCACCCGGCGGAAACCCACGCAGTCACAGGGAGAACTTGCAAACTCCGCACAGGCAGTACCCAGAATCGAACCTGGGTCACTGGAGGTGTGAGGCTGCGGTGCTCACCACTGCGCCACTGTGCCGCCCATTTACTGCTCGTTGATCTCACTTGTGGCCGTTGGGATCCTGCTCTGTGCAGACTGTCCGCCTACCCTATAATGGTGACCCCCACTTCATAATTGGCCATGAAACGTTTGGGAGATCCCAAGAACGTGATGGGCGCTGTTTAAATGGATGTCCTCGCTTGCCTGTTTGGGAAAGAAGTTTTAAAAATTTATAACTTCAGTTTAAAATAAATTACTCCAGACTTGATTTTCAAAGTGTGACAAAAGTGGGGGATCCCGATGGCACGGAGGTCCTGGGGCTGAAATTTCCTGACACCTGCATGTGCTCGGGAAGCAGCCCCCTTTTCCTAATGTACTGCAGCAACCTTCCAGAGGGCAGAGGGGAGAGCTGGGGTCGCGAATACATGGTGGGTTTAGTACATTGTCCGACGTGGATTTCAGCCTCTCTATTACTACTTCCTTTTGAGGGGAAACCTTCCTGTGGCCAGCCTTCCTAGTCAAATGTTCTCCTCCTTTTTCATCTTTAAGTGCTTGGCCCTTATTGGGGGCATAGTTCCCATTGTGGGTGGTGGAGGGGGGGGGAGGGGAAGGGAAGGGTTGCAGTTCCCATGGTTAGGGCGGGAGGGCAGAGAGGAGTGGAGTTCCAATAATTGGGGGTAGAAGGGGTACAGTTCCAATGGGGGGAGGTGCAGGGAAGGGGTGCAGTTTCAATGTGGATGACGGTGGGCAGAAGGGTGCAGTTCCAGTGTTGGTTGGGGGGTGGGGGGGCGGTGGTGCAAAAAGGTGCAGTTCCAGTGTTGGTTGGGGGTGGTGCAGAAGGGTGCAGTTCCAATGTTGGGGAGGGTGGGTTGGGGGCGGGGTACAGTTCCAATTGTGGGGGAAGAGGGAAATTTCCAATGGATGGGGGAGGGGAGCCATAGCAGTGGGGGAAGAGATGGGGAATGGTCCTTATTTGTATCTGAGTCTAGACATTGAATTTGGGGCAAGTGAGGGGGCTTCAGTCCTGTCTGATCCTGCTCTCCCTTCTTGTCTACTTTCCAATAAGGCTGGACTCTGACTGCACTGTCTGAAAGGGTGCTGAAGGAGAAATTTTTACAAGGGAACTGACTAAGTACCTCCAAAGGAAAAAAAAATTTTGCAGGGCTATGAGGAAAGAGCAGAGGGTCTGGGGAAGGAGCGGGAGGGTGGTTGGTGAGTGGTCTCATTGAATAGCTTCTTCAAAGGAGCCAGCACAGGCACAGTGGGCCGAACGGCCAGCCTTCTGTGCTAGAAAATTCTATGGAACGGAGGTGGACACAGAGGAGCGGAGGGTGGGGCAGGGGGGGGGTTTCAGGCAGGAGGTGACGGCAGGGCTGAGGAGGGGGAAGAAGACTGCAGTCGGAGGGGATGGAGGCTGAGGCCGAGAGTCGATCATGGTGAGTCAGTGCGTGTGCCATTGAGTGGACCAACTGCTGAATTAAAAAAAAAATTAGGAAATCCGGAATATAAAACAGGAAATTAGGAATGTCGCTGAAGAAATAAAACAGTAGCAAGGAAAATCAGGGCAATTAAAAAATAAAAAGGCCACTTTATTCCTAGGTCGAGGCCTTGGGGTCAACTTGTGGCTGTAGTGTAGGATATTGGGGGAGGGGAAAGAAGGTTAAATCCTTCAAACTCAAAGGAATGGCTTCAGGTTTTTATTCCTCGGTGCAGCCCACATTAAGCCGACTGCAACTTGCTGCAGTAATTCTCTGGTGATCTACCCAGCTCCTGCATTGCTTTTTCCAGTGTTTCAGCTCTGAGAATAAAAGCTTTGAAAATGCCAAGAGTCCGACGGGTGAGGTTAAGGTTTTAAAACAAAGAGGGGAAAGGGCCTCAAGGGGTTTGTCTTGCGGTTTTCTTTCCTTCGTGTGAAGATTTCGAATGATTGAGGACGCTCCTGCATTCCTCTTTGCTTCCCCAGCTCTCCCCTGCCACTACCTCCAACCCCCGCCCCCACCCCCCCCCCCCCCCCCGCCCCTGCTCTGCAGTGTCTCGAACACATCAGTATTCCGAGCGTGTAGGCTGAGAAAGAGAAAGAGAGAGAGACAGAGAGAGCTGTCAAAATGAAGCATGTGGGCTTTAGCGACTGCTCTCCGCTTGTGCGACAAGGGCAGCTCTGGGGCAGGTCGATGCGCCCACCCCCCCCCCCCCCCCCGGAACCGGCAAGGTCCCAGGTTTAACATCTGACCTGTGCTGAGCTAGCCATTCCGTAGCCCTGCATTCGGCTTCAGCACCCCATGGCGGGCGGGGGGGGGGTGGGCAGTGGGGGTGGTGAAGAAGATATGGGATGGGGGGGAAAAGGGAAATTAAAACAGCCAATCGCAATCACTATCCAGTCAAGAACAAGACCAGGCTGGGCTGTGATGCCCTTCACAGTCGAATAGCCCCACATCACTCTGGTACATGAACACGGTGGGGGAGTGCAAAGGGTGACTGGGGCCCATGAATCACGCACCCAGTCAGAGTTAGCGCCTTCACAGAGATGGGCAGGGGGGATGATTGTGGCTGTGTCCCAGGGGAAAGGCTGAGCGTAACAAGTGACAGTGATGCACAGTATAACTCTCAGCCATCCGTGAGGGCTGGGAAGACAGTTCAAAATCCGCCATCCTTTGTAAATCACCTTGTAAACTAATGCTGGCAAATCCCCCTTGAGCGTTTTGGCAGTTGCCAGTTTTTATTAGGAGCCGACAGCCCGGCACGTGGGTTGTGAACAGGTCAAATTTTTGGAAGGCCAAGAGCCTGGCAGGCTGTGCTCCTATCATGGACTCCCCAGAGAAGACGCTGCAGCTGCCCTCCTCCCAGAGTAGGTTTAAAACCGCACTGGCCCTCAAGAAAATCTTTTTTTTTTGTTTGCTCCACTGTCGCTCTGTTGTGAGCTGCAGAATTCCGCAGCGCAGGAGGTGAAAGGTCACTTTTTTTTTTTGGTCTGATTTTCTCCCTTTCCTCCTTCCCACTGAGGCTGCTGACTCCCTCTGGGCTACAGGTTCCCTCCCGCACAGCACCGAAGAGGCTGTTCTCCAGCTGCAAATCCAAAAGGCTGTGCATCACCTGGCTATTTGACCGTGGGAGGGTGTCTCAGCTGACTGTGATCGCCTGTTACCCCGCCTGTTTAAATTTCCAGCAGTGCAATGATCATGAGAGGGACACGGGCTGGCTACAGTTACAGTCTCTCCCCTCCCACACTCAGGGGTTCTGCGGCTAATGCTTCTCCCTTCCCCCTCTATAGTTGACCCAGCCTAAATCAGTCACAGTCCAAGCATTGAAACCTCCGCCCCTCCTCAGACTTTCATTGTCTGGTTTTGTTCTTCACTGCCTATAACACTTGGGGTGATGTGAATAATTGAGAGCCTGCACATGGAGTCCGGCTGATTTGCCAGACCCTCAAGGATTGCCCTTGAATTTCCAGGATTTGAAGATTAATCTCCAGGGCAAACGGTGTCCAAGCAAAACCTGGCAAAGAATTGTGGGGGGACTACTAAATTAATGTTTTCTTTAAATACTCTTGTTTTTTCTGAGTTATAAAAGCGTTCAAGAGGGAGGTAAAGGCTGTTTGTGTCAAGAAACGTCCAATCAGGGAACGAGCGGCTAATTGCTTTCCGATTGGCCGTGAGGCCATGACGTTGGGCCTGTCAAGTGACCAATGGCGTGAGGGTCGGGGTGGGGCTGGTGGAAATGGGAGGGTGGTCACGTGATGAAACCCCCAGGAGTACGGCCTACCCAAGTTGGCAACCTTCTGACTCCGAGCCGAGAATGCTCTCCCACCTGTGGGTCGGCGATTCTTGTTCGAAGAGTCTGCTCGAAGAGTGTCTCCAGTTTCCTTCTTGGGAACCAGGAGCTTCCCCGTTGCCGTGGAGAGCAGCCTCACCCAGCAGGCTGGTTTTCTCGCATAAAATGCCAAGGCCATTCTGGCTCCGAATGTGTCTGGTTGGGGCTGGCCACTCGGGGAAGAGCTTGTGATGCTCCCCCTCAGGTCTATTTTAAGGCCTTCAGAGTTAGAAATGTGCAGATCCTGTCCCTCTGACCTCGCCAGCACCCAACCATTCAATATAAAGACAACCATGGTTGCCACGTAGGAAATGCCGCACAGCAACTTGTGCACAGCAAGCTCTCACTAACAGCAATGTGATAAATGACTAGATGTTAATGAGGTTGATTGAACCAGAACACAGAGGAGAATTCCCCGGTTGTCCCTCAAACTAGTGCCATAGAATCTTGAATGCCCGCCTGAGAGGGAAAACAGGGCCTCGGTTTAATGTCTCATCCGAAATACGGCACCTCTGACAGTGCAGCACTCCCTCTACTGCACTGATTCTTCACCATCCTCTTCCAAAGAATATTCTAGTGAAATCCAGTCAACTTAAGATGGATGCAAACCATCAACATTCTGCTCTCCAGATGACTGGATGAGCAAATTTATCATTGTAAAACATATCTATTCTATATGGTTTTGCTATTGTGATATATGCTACTGAGCCATATAGAACACCAAGGTCCCAAGAGCCATGCCTGGGCGGTGCTGAGCTAGTTCCATTGGTTGGGTGGTGACACAATCTGTTTTGGGTACCTCTATGGTAACGAGGAGTGAAATCAGTCAGGGTTCCTGCTCCTGACCGCTATTTAGTGTCCCCTGTAGTGATCAATAGTTTGTTTGATTGTATTCGTCTGTTCATTGATCAGTGTTTACTGTGATTGATTGCTTAAGCCTAATGGGTGGGGCTTGGAGCTTTATGAAACGGAAACTAAAAAGACAGGCTGGAATGTTCTAGTAATCACATGAGTCTTCTGAAAGACATTGTACTGAAATCTTGTAAGTGCTGAGATCTTTTAATGTACTGTAAATAAACTAGTTGTTGACTTAGAACTAGTGTCAACTCTACATTTCTCAGAGATAAATCAGATATATAAAATATCCAGCAAACCGGCAAATATGTAACATTCCCCTTGCTGGAATATTCAGTTTGTGAACCGGATTAGGATCAGATGTAACCCCTGTGTGCTTTAATACTCGCCCAAACTCCTGCAACATTGGGTTACTGATCAGCGTTCAGGTGCAGAAGCCCTGGCTGACTTTTCTCTCATTCCTGGGTGAGGTGCTGAGACCAATTGTAGTGTCCCAACTGCTGCCCTCGTTGAGTGTGGCCCAACTAAACACAGACCAGGGGTTGAAGTTGAGACCTTCCTGGGCTGTGAGGCTCAGTAATACTGGTGCACTGAGAGTCCTTAATATTAATCTGAGCCAAAATGCCTCCCTGAAACCACTGGGTCAATGCGGGTGGCTCAAGGTGCACACCCATGATAGATAGGCTCCCTGATGGCGACTGGCCGCTCATATTGCTGCATGTGGGATCTTGCTGTGCCCAAACTCTCCACCTCAATTGGTAGCCATCAGAGAGCCTAGCTATCATGGGCGTGCACCTTGGGACACCCGTGTTGACCCACCCATGACACCGGCAGAGTCCTGCTCCACGCCAGGAGTTCCCAGTTGAATGAGCCCAGCTGCGCATTGGTCAATGCACAAACAAGCCCTGCCCCCTCACAAAACAGGACAATGGTTGCTGCTGCTTTGGATCAATGTTTCCTGGATTGCGCCTCGCTGAGTTCCTGCCGAACTGCAGCACAATAACAGGAAACAGTTGGCGAGCAAAGTCAGAGGAGCAGGCTGCAATGTGTTGTGTATAATGAAGGTGCCGGACCTTTTGGAAGTGAGGCCAGGCCTGGCAAGACAATGGCCAACACAGGCCATTTGACACTCCCATTGAGGAGCCATGCTGTGCAGTCGCTTCAAGCCTGGTCAAAAGGCCATCTGCCATCATATGCGAGTCCCTGGCTGCTGGGCCCAGCCCATGTCCTCCAGGTGGTGAGGGGGGCCCTTTGTGTGTGGATCAGGTGGTGTTTCTGAAGTGAAGATAAAAGACCCGCTGTTTGCTGAGACTTCTCCGTGTCTCCATTCAGTAGGCCCGAAAATTGATGACCTATTAACCAGCTGGGCACCTGTAGCCGGCCTCTTGGCCTGGTTTACATTTGAATGCGAGGTGGGGTGTGGGGTGACCCCTTTCCAAATAAAGGCTCGATGTGCTTTTCCAATCAGCAGCTGTGCTTGCATAGACAGGGTTGAACTTTAACCCCGGCCTGTGTGCTGAGGTTGCCGATTTGAGGCCGAGGCAGCACTCGGCCTGGTACAGTTATTTATTTATTTAGAGATACAGCACTGAAACAGGCCCCTCGGCCCACATAGTCCGTGCCGACCAACAACCACCCATTTATACTAACCCAACAGTAATCCCATATTCCCTACCACCTACCTACACTAGGGGCAATTTACAGTGGCCAATTTACCTATCAACCTGCAAGTCTTTGGCATGTGGGAGGAAACCGGAGCACCCGGCAGAAACCCACACAGTCACAGGGAGAACTTGCAAACTGTGCACAGGCAGTACCCAGAATCGAACCCGGGTCCCTGGAGCTGTGAGGCTGCGGTCCCAGCCACTGTGCCACTCTTTTTTATAAAGTGGGATTACTGTACAATCGACCCCCCCCCCCCCCCCACCCCCGCGGCCCCTCCACCACTGCAAAGGACCCGTGCGCGTGGACACATGGTGTTTTGATGCTGCACCCTCCATTGCTGCCACCTCTTCCCATGTTTAAATTCGCACCCGGAGATTGGTCACTCAGTTGAGGTTTTGGGGTAGTGCTTGACCCCCAGGGACCTGGGAAGAGTTGGCAACTTCAGGAGAGGAGGACAAGCTTCCTAAGGAGCGAAAGAGGAGATGGAAGCTGGTTCTGCAACTAGAAAGAAAATGCTGTAAATACATGGCAGATCTGACTGTACCTGGTAACAGAGAAGACCGATTGATGTTGGGATAGAGTCTCTTCAGATTTACCTGTTGTGCACATATCCAGAACTTTGTGTGTTGATGTAACAACAACTCTCATTTATATAGCCTTTTAACACCATAGAACATCCCGAGGCACTTCATAGCAACATTAGCAGACAAAATTTTGACACTGAGCCACATAAGGAGATATTAGGACAGGTGACCAAAAGCTTGGTCAAAGACATGGATTTTAAAGAGGCAGGGAGATTCAGGGAGGGAAATCCTTAGCTTTCGGGCCCAGGCAACTAAAGATACGGACGCCAATGGTGACGCGATGAAAATCAGGCCAGAATTGGTGTGCAACAAGAAATCTTGTAGGGCTGGAGGAGGTTACAGAGATGGGAAGGGTAAGACTATGGAGAAACTTGTGTACAGAGATGAAAATTTTAAAATTGAGGTATTTGTCAGACCAGGACCTAGTGTAGGTGAGCAAGCACGGAGATGATGGGCGAAGGGAAGTCGGCGTTAGGACACGGACAGCAGTTTTGGTTGAGCTTTGAACAACAGAAGCCCAGTAGATGTGACCCTGGACTAGCATCGCAAGTTGCCTAACTTCCAGGTTTGTCCTGGAGTCTAATCTCCAGGATTGCAGTGCGCAGATCCCAGGAGGAAAAGATCATAAAGGGCATTGAAAAGAAAAGCTTTCCACGAACCCTTTTGTTTATTAGCTATTGGAAATGGGTGGGGGAGTGGGAAGGGTGATGTGCTGGGGAGGCCATGAAACCTCCAGGAATACGTCAGACCAGAGTTGGCAACTACTGGAGGTTGTGTAGTCACGTCCCACCTATGAGGCCTGTGTGAAGTGGTTAACTGAGGTCAGTGGCTGCCTTGGCTGAGACCAGAGTTACCCTGGGCCAGGAAGGGGAATTAAAGGCTCCTCCCCCTACCACATCCCAGAATCCCTCTTCCAGTCTGGACATCAAGTAAAGACAGGCGAGTGATCAGAAAGTATGGCCTTTGTGGTAGCATGAGATTCAATAGCACAGGATTGGATACAGGAAATGAATTTTAATAAAAAGCTCACAGTATAATAACCTGGTGTTGGAGTGAAGATATCAGTGTCTTTATCTTACACCCACTCCGCTCTACCTAGAAGGAAGACACGTTTATATGGAGCCCTGGCAAACGCCTCAAAGCTCTTTCCGCACAATGAGCTGTGTTCAGTGCAGCGACCGGCAGCCATGCTGTGATCCAACAACTCGGAAAGAGTCAGTTGCCCCGGGTTTTCTGCTTGGTGCTGGTTGAGGGAGGAGTGCAGGCTTTGCTCTTCGCTTACTGCCGTGGGGTCATTCGCCCCCTCCCCCACTTAGGCCTCGGTGTGACTGTTTAGTGTGCCACTCCCATTGTGCAGCACTCCCTGGCGAGTCGGCCTACAAATGCACACCTCTCGGCCTAGCTCGCAAGACAAATGGAAGGAGCGGGGGTGGGGGAAGCTTGGTGTCTAAATATCTTTAATGGTGGCAATACTGCTTGGACCTGCCAAAGAAACCAAAACTGCAGAGCTTTAAAGAAAAATAATCCATTTCTAGCTGTGTGGAGTCACTGGGTTCCATCATCCACGGCCCTTGTGGCTCTGTCGGATTTTGTACGTTTGGGATTGGTCATCGCTTGGCTGCTCGAGTCACGATCTCCTTCCCTCTTTCCTTCCCCATCCCCACGCTGTTCCACCTCCCCCCACAAAACAAACTCACTACAGCAGATGGGTTTCACTCTTTTCTTATTCCAACCACTTTTCACTCCACTGAGGGCAGCTGGTTGGTCACGTGACCACGGCAGATGTGGTTGAAAAGACTCTTTTGAGCATTCAGGACGAAACATAAATTACATCACGGCTTTCAGTCAGAGTTCTAAATGAGCTCGCGGAGCTGAGGGGTTACAATGGCAGCCAGACTGGAGCAGCCTTAGAGTATCCTCCACAGGCTGCGGCCTACACCACACAGTGGCCTCAACCGGCAGGAAGCTTGTTTCAAACAGGATTGTTGATTTTCCTTAGTACTGTTTCCACTGCCCCTCTTGCTTCCTTAGAGTGTTAACTCTATCTGAGGTACTCTGCCCAGCCGCCACACTGGATAATAGAAAGAACCTGCGATTATATAGCACCTTTCACAACCTCAGGATGTCCCCAAAGCATTCTGCAGCCAATGAAGTAAGTTGCTGTCCTAATATGGGAAATGCAGCCTTCAATATTAATGTGCAGCAAGATCCCACAACCAGCAATGTATTAATGACCAGCTCCTCTTTTTTTTTTTAGTGATGTTGGTTGAGGGATAAATATTGGCACCGGGACGAGTTCCCCTGCTCTTTGAGATAGCGTCCTGGAATCTTTCACACCTATCTGAGGGCAGGCAGGGCCTTAGTTTAGGGTGTCATCTAAAAGACAGCACCTCTGACAGTGCAGCACTCCCTCAGTACTGCACTGGAGTGTCAGCCTACATTTTTGTGGTCAAGTCTGTGGAGTAGGTTTTGAACCCATAACCTTCTGACTCAGAGGCAAGAGCACTACCCACTGAGGCACAGCTGACACACAAACGATTGTTCTAGATACATAAGCTTAGACAATGAATAGTGCGAGGTTTCTCGAGTGTTGGGGCATCACAGCCGAGCTTAATCCTGACCTGACCTGCACTGGTTCATGACCAGGTGCGAGAACCTGGACTGATTCCAGAGCAGGGATAGAACCTGAATCAACAACACATCTGAGCTCAGCTAATTTGGCACAAATCGGGGATCGAACCAGAGACTGTGTGGTCCATAAGACTCTATATCATAACTGGGCAGGAGGCTTGCTAGGTTATTCAGAGGCCACTTGCCTGGATGGGTGCACCTCCAACAACACTCAAAGCGCGGCACCATTCAGGACACAGCAGTCCGCTTGATTGACACCCCATCCACCACCATTCACTCCCTTCACCACCGATGCACAGGGGCAGCAGTGTGTACCATCTACAAGATGCACTGCAGCAACTCACCAAGGCTGCTTCGATAGCACCTTCCAAACCCACCACCTCTAACACCTAGAAGGACAAGGGCAGCAGATCACCTGCAAGTTCCCCTCCAAACCACACACCATCCTGACTTAGAGCTATATCGCCATTCCTTCACTGTCACTGGGTCAAAATCCTGGAACTCCCTTCCTAACAGCACTGTGGATGTACCTACACCCCAAGGACCGCAGTGATACAAGAAGGCAGCTTCTCACCACCTTCGCAAGGACAATTAGGGATAGGCAACAAATGCCAGCCTTGCCAGTGACACTCTCATCCTATGAATGAATAAAAAGAAAGTTGAGTCAACCACACTGGAGTCACATGTAGGTCAGACTGGGTATGGATGATGGGTTTCCTTTCCTAAAGGACATTCAAGAGCCAGTTGGTGTTTATCATGACAATCTGACTGCTTTTACTGGTACCAGTTCTTCTTAATTTCTAAATTTTTAAAAACTGAATGCAAATTTTCAAAATTCCAGAGTGGGATTTGACATCACCTTCCCTGGATAGTTGCTCCATTATTGTAAGTGCAAGTACAGGCTGCTGAATGGGATGGGGTGTGAATTCCAGGTCCCATTTATGCTTCAGGATTTTTAGGGCTGCTTTGAGCAGGTCCATCACTGCAGATAGTCCCAGCCCAGTGCAAACCAATGTAGCCCGGTACGGCACTTTGAATGCAAAAATCCTTGTTAAAATTTGCTTTTGCTTATAATTTATAAACAAGAAGGGCTTTCGGGGGCAAGTCTTTTTCAGACGCAGTGCTCCCTCGCTGGTGTCTCACAACCCCGAAGACACTGGCTGACCACCCCTTGAAACTTCACTCAAATGCACATTCTTTGGGTATCAGTAGGCTATTTCTTCAGGGGAGAACATCACAGTTGGCCCTGGGCCTCCCTTGCTTGACATCTAACTCAAGTCACTAGACAGTGATGAGGAGTGACCGGCCTGTCAGAATCTCCCCTTCAGTAACCAGTGGACACTGAGGTTATTACAGTTCCACAATTGCTATCCAGCAGTGAGCAGGGACTAAACCCAGGACCAACCTACTCTGTACCTAAGGAAATGTCTGTGAGCAAGTTACTGGCTGGAATCTAATCGAGGGGTTCGGGGGGTTTATATATAGAATAACAGATACCCGGGAGTGAGTTACAGGCTGGAATCTGATTGGTTTTGGGTAGTTTATATATCGGATAATAGATACCTGGGGATGAATCTTTTGATGTGGAATAATGGACATCCATGAGTGTATCCGAGTGTCAAGAGATGCAAAAAAAATCAAACACTACACAAATGAATAAATGTGAGTGTTTCTGTAGTGTGAAAGAGAGAAAGCATCTGAACAGCAAGCATGAGTGTGTGAATGTGTATGTGCGAGTATGGGAGCAATTGTTGACCATGTGTGAGTGAGCATGGACAGGGTAGGCATGTAAGGTGTGCATTCACCCAGGTACAGTTAGAAAGTGTATTTGGCCCCCTCCTGAAATGTTTAAAGAAAATATCTTCAGTTTTGCAAGCACAGAGGCTCCAAGTCTTGCTCACTCGCTCTTTCTCTCCGTCTTGTCACTTTGAAGATGCTAATGGAAGTGACAATTGAGTTGGAATTCTGGCTCTTTCTTTGCTCCAGGCGGGTGAGGCCTGTACCTTCGCATTCTGGTCTTCACGATCAAAAAAAAAAAATCCCCCAAATCAAATCAAATTCCAAACCAGTTTCAGTTAACTGGGAACAAAACAAACTGACAGGCAGGAAGCTCACGGTTGCGAGAATAAGATGGCGGAAGGCAAGTCCTATTTTTGGTACCCGAGCTTCTTGCAGCAGGGCCCACACACGTGCAGACGTGTGGGAAGAGAGCAAGCTGTGAGGAATATTGACCATCTGTGCTCCTCAACACTTGGCGTTCCTAAAACAGCTCAGCCTGCTTCAGTATTGACATGGCGAACTATAGACGGGAATGTTCTCTGCTTTGATAAAACAGTGAAGTTGTGAGTGAAGGAAGTTACCGCTGGTTTTGTTTTAATCTTTCTGGTTGAAAGCGCAGAATTGGTTGAAAGGTGTTTCAGTGCACTAGGCATTACGAGACGCCACTTGCGCTGGGCCCATATCCTATTGCATAGTTTTTACAGCACCGAAACAGGCCATTTGACCCAACAGGTCAATGCTATTGTTTCTACTCCACATGAGTCTCCTCCAATCTCATCCCATCAACATATCCTTCTATTCCTTTCTTCCTCTTGCTTATCTTGCTTTCCCTTAAATGCATTTATACCATGTGGTATCGAGTTCCACATTCTCACCACTCTCTGGGTAAAGAAGTCTCTTCTAAATTCCCTATTGGATTTATTAGTGACCGTCTTGTATTTATGGCCTCTCGTTCTGGTCTCGCCCGTAAGTGGAAACTTTTTCTCTGCATCAACCCTAACAAACCCCCTTGTAATCTTAATGACCATTCCTGAAGGTGATCCATTTGTGGCAGAAGGAATGCGTGGATTCGGAATTCTGTGAAAGGGATCTAATCCTGTGCGATTCCATGCGATGGCAGGTGAAGGGGAGGGAGCTGGTCTGTTGGGCGGTGACACTGAGCTGAAACGAAATCCCCTCAACCTGTACAAACAGAGTAGGAGAAAGCTGAAATGCCCGACCTGAGAGGGCAGTGGAAGCAGATTCAATAGTGACTATCAGAGAATTAGATAAATACTAGAAGTGGTAAAATTTGCAGGGAAAGAGTAGGAGAGTGGGACTAATTGGAGAGCTCTTTCAAAGAGCTTGCACATTCACAATGGGCTGAATAGCCTCCCTCTTTGCTGTGCCAGTCTGTGATTCTATGTGGAGACGCTGGAGAAGCTGCGATTGTTCTCCTTAGAGTAGAGAAGGTTAAGAGGAGATTTAGTAGAGGTGTTCAAAATCATGAAGGGTTTTGATAGAGTAAATAAGGAGAAACTATTTCCACTGGCAGGAAGGTTGGTAACCAGAGGACACCAACTTAAGAGAACTAACAATAGAACCAGGAAGGGAGATGAGAATTATTTTTTGCACAGCGAGTTACGATGATCTGGAACGCGCTGCCTGAAAGGGCTGTGGAAGCAGATTCAGTAGTAACTTTCAAAAGGGAATTGGATAAATACTTGAAGGGGAAAAGTTTACAGGACTAAAGGGGAAGGGTGGAAGGTGACACCATTTGGATAGTGTTCGCCGTGGCTCAGGGGGTAGCACTGTTGCTTCTGAGTCAGAAGTTTGCGGGTTCAAGTCCCACTCCAGGCCCCACTCCAGGCTTTAAGTGTAAAATTAAGGCTGATACTCCAGTGCAGTGCTGTTGGAGGTGGTATCTTCCAGATGAGAATTTGAAGCCCTGTCTGCCCACCTTAGGTTGGATGTAAAGGATCCCACGGCACCATTTTGAAGAAGAGCAATGCTATTTATCCCTCCATCATCATCATCACAAATAAAATTGCTGTTTGTGGGAGCTTGCTGTGCGCAAATTGGTTGACACATTTGACAACAGTGACTACAATTCAGAAGTTATTCATTGGCTGAAAAGGGCATTCAGACGTCTGGTGGTCGTGCAAGGCCCTATATAAATGAAAATCTGTTTTTCTTTTTCAAAGGGCTGGCATGGGTGTAATGGGCCAAACGACCATTTTCTGTGCTGTAAAGTTCTCTGAAATCACAGAAGCAGAATTGTCAGTATGCTCATCCCTAATTGCCCTTGAGAAGGTGGTAGTGTGCTGTCCACGTGACTACAACTGAGCGGCTTGCTAGGCTTTCCAGAGGGCTGTTAAGAGTCAACCACATTGCTGTGTGTCTGGAGCCACATGTAGGCCAGACCAGGTAAGGATGGCAGATTTCCTTCCCTGCAGGGTATTAGTGAACCAGATGGGTTTTTAATGACAATCTGATCGTTTCGTGGTCACTGTACCTGATCTGAGCTTTTTATTCCAATGTGCACACAGCAAGATCCCACTAACAGCAACATAATAATGGCCAGATTATCTCTTTTTTTAAAAAAAATATACAGTGATGTTGGTTGAGGGATAGATACTTGCCTGCTCTTTGAAATAGTATCATGGGGGCTTTCACACCCACCTGAGAGGGTGGATGGGGCCTCTGTTTAACACCATATCTGGCTGGCGGCACCTCTGACAGTGTAGCACTCTCTTGACGCGGCACACGGAGTGTCAGCCTGGATTCTTGTGCTCAGGTCTCTGAAGCATGATGTGAGCCCACAACTGTCTGACTCTGAGGCAAGAGTGCTACCCACTGAACCACTGCTGACTCCCATGCGAGTAGCACTAAGCCATCAGATTGGGGAGGGGAGCACAGAGGGAGTGGTGGGTGGGGGGGGGGGGGGTTTGCTCAGGGGAGTACTGCTATCTTGTTGGAAAGTGGAATTGGCTAACACGCAAGTAGAAACAAACACAAGCTATCTGAAGAAGCCATCTGGCTGACTCCAGAGTTACAGCAGTTACAAGGCGTCCTGATTAATAGGAGCAAGCTTTCTGTTGAAGTTTAAAAAAAATGTTTGTATAAACATTGGTGGTGATGACACCACCCTAAGCAGCTGGCTTGGAGTTAGAATTCAACAGCAATGGGTAACGAAGCTAACAGTGTCAGATCGGCCATCGTGGTCATGACTGCCGTCCGTGCCCTTGGTGTAGGGTTGAGGCAGGGGAGGGGCTTTGTGTCAGTCATAGCTCAATGGGTAGCACTCTTGCCTCTGATCCAGAAGATTGTGGGTTCATGTCCCACTCCAGGATCTTGAGCACAGATGCCAGGCTGACATTCTAGTGCAGTACTGAGGGGGTGCTGCACTGTCAGTAATGCAGTCCTCCAGATGCGATGTTAAACCGAAGCCCTGTCTGCCCCCTCAGGTGGGCGTAAGAATCAGTGGTATTCTTCCCGCTGCCCTGGCCAATATTTATCCCTCAATCCAACAGCTAAAAAAAGTTATTTTATTGCTGCTTGTGGGAGCTTGCTGTGCACAATTGAGTGCTATGTTTCCTACATTACAACAGCGATGGCATTTTAAAAGGACTTCATTGATTGTTTTGGGACATCTGGGGATTGTGAAGGACGCTATAGAGATGAAAGTTCTTTTGAGTCTTTTACTGCTGGAGCCTACACGTTGGGGGAGGGAAAGGATCAGGCTTGCCTGCGATGCCTTCCGCAGTCAAATAGACCGCCGACTTTTACCACCTGGGGTTGGCACAGGGCGAATGGAGCCTCGGCTGTGAGATAGTAGAAGCTGGCAGGCGCAGGCGAGGAGCGGCGAAATCTGGAGGAGGTGGAGAGAGTTGGCCTCGGTAACTGATGCGCACATTCTTGCTGACACTTTACCGGGAGCATCGGTTCTCTGCATATGGGTGGAGCTGGTCAGTGCAGAGAGCAGGAGATTCTTAAGGAAATAAAGCTGGAAGAACCAAAAAACAAAGCTGAACTTGGCAGCTGAGGAATAGACATCAATAGATTCAGGGGACAGAAGAACACAGAGAGAGAGAGAGAGTGTGTATGTGTGTGGAGTTAGGAGGGGTGGGGGTCAGATTTATAAATCGGCTGCGGAAGGTTAGGGGTCATCAGGTCAACCTAGCCCGAGTGCTGACTGTTAATCGACAAGCGGGCAGGCTTTAGGTGCAGCTGTTTTCATTGCTTCTATTAACACAGAGTCCGGTGGGAGATCCTCATAACTTTCACATTACACAGCACGGAGAATCAATCCCCTCTGCCAGGCTGCAAAAAGTCACACACAAGTCAGCCGTGTTAATTTTTGTGGGGTGTTTTTAAAAAAAAATTATTTTTTAATGTCAAACCAGTTAGAGGGGATAGGGAAGACCCTTTTGTGAGTGCGTGGCCGAGCTGTGGTGTAGGGCAATCCTTTATCTATTCAGCGTTCTGTATCGGGGATTAAAAACAATCCAAGTGTAGAGGCCGGGGGGGAAGATACTCAGTGTGGCATGTGGCCTGTCCTGGAGTGGTCAGGCTCAATTTAAAAGACTCAGTTTGCTGTTTCTTTCCAGTGAGTGTTACTGCGACTCATTATGGCCTCTCCCTTTGATGTCTGATAGGAATTATATGTGTCAACGCCTTCATTTTTTTTTTTGAAGTCCCTGTTGGGTACAATGTATTTTTAAAATCTTTACGTTTCCCCTGCCCGATATTGAGTCTGTCATAAGTGCCGCACTTGGCTTCTCTGCAGTCAGCTGCCATCTGGGCATAACGCAAAAGACACAGGGTCTTTTAAGCTGAACACCCGAGGCTATCTGGAATGAGAGCTGGTCAGCCTGCCACTGTTGGGTGTTGCCAAACCAACATTGCCCTTTTGCCCCTTCAGAACCCAAGCCCCTGTGACTGCCTTGGCTCAGCGGGTCGCACTCTCGCCTTGGAGTCAGAAGATTGTGACATTGGGTAGCACTAAGCACTGGCACTAAGCTTGTATTATTCCCAAGCCATTGAGTGCCAAGCCTTCCAAGGCTGCCCATAGGCCTCATCCTAGGCAACAGGGGGTTTGCTTTATAAGTTCGCCCGCGCAAAGGGCCATATTGTGCAGGACCTCAACCACATTGAGTGGAGCAGGAAGACTTGGTGAATCTGGAAAAGGGTAATTAGTTGGGTTTTGCAAGACAGTAGACAACAGAAAAAAGCCAATTTGGAGGGAGATGAGGATTACATGACATGGAATTTACAGTAGCAGAAAAATACCATTCAGCCTAGCTGATCTATACGGTGGAAGCAGATTCAATAATAACGTTCAAAAGGGAATTGGATAAATACTCGATGGGGTAAAATTTGCAGGGCTATGAGGAAGGAGCTGGGAGGTAGGACTAATTGGATAGCTCTTTCAAAGAGCTAGCACAGGCACGATGGGCCAAATGGCCACCTTCTGTGATGTATGATCCTATGATCATATTTGTTTGTCCCAGGGAGAGGTGTTAGACATAGAAGAGATGTGGACTGAGGTCAAAGGATAAAGTACGACCATCCCCAATGTTCTGTATCTCACTCGCCCTTTATTGACTATGACCTGGAAACTCTGCTGTGCAACGTTACCATGTAAATGCTTCACAAACACACATTTTGGTCTCCTTACCTTAGGAAGGATCTACTTGCCTTAGAAGGAGGTGCAATGAAGGTTCACTAGATTGATTCCTGGGATGAGAGGGCTGTCCTATGAGGAGAGATTGAGTAGACTGGGCCTACACTCTCTAGAGTTTAGAAGAATGAGAGCTGAACTCATTGAAACCTATAAGATTCTGAGAGGGCTCGATGGAGTAGATGCTGAGAGGCCGTTTCTCCTGGCTGGTCGTAGTCAGAGGATAAGGGGTCGGCTATTTAGGACTGAGATGAGGAGAAATTTCTTCACTGAGTGGATCTGTGGAATCTTTGGAATTCTGTACCCCAGGGGGCTGTGGATGCTCATTCATTGAGTATGTGAAAGACTCAGATTAATTAATTAATTAATTAATTAACTCATCTCCTGACTCCCCAAAGCCTGTCCACCATCTACAAGGCACAAGTCAGGAGTGTGATGGAATACTCTCCACTTGCCTGGATGGGTGCAGCTCCAACAACACTCAAGAAGCTCAACACCATCTAGGCCAAAGTAGCCCGCTTGATTGTCACCCCATCCACAACCTTCAACATTCACTCCCTTCATGATAGAGGTTTACAAAGGTATAAGCGGCATGGACAGAGTGGATAGTCAAAAGCTTTTTCCTAGGGTGGAAGAGTCAGTTACTAGGGGACATAGGTTTAAGGTGAGAGGGGCAAAGTTTAGAGGGGATGTGCGAGGCAAGTTCTTTACACAGAAGGTGGTGAGTGCCTGGAACTTGTTGCCAGGGGAGGTGGTGGAAGCAGGTACCATTGAGACGTTTAAGAGGCATCGTGACAAATACATGAATAGGATGGGAATAGAGGGATACGGTCCCCGGAAGTGCAGAAGGTTTTAGTTTAGGCAGGCATCAAGATCGGCGCAGGCTGGGAGGGCCGAATGGCCTGTTCCTGTGCTGTACTGTTCTTTGTTCTTTTGAGGGATAGTGCGGGAAAGTGCAGCTGAGATAGAAGATCAGTCATGATCTTATTGAATGACGGAGCAGACTTGAGGGGCTGAATGGCCTACTCCTGCTCCTATTTCTTATGTTCTTATGGGTGCTCCATTATCTGATTCGATAAGTGGTTTACTCTAAATGGAATTTGATGCAATGTTACTGCATACTCATCCAATAATATAAATGGTTGTTCCAGGCTATTTTATTCAGTGAGCGTGATTCACAGCTAAGGGAGACGATCAATTATTATCACTGTCTTTCCCTTCTCTCACTCTTTCTCGCTTTCTCTTGCTCACTTTCTTTCTTACACTCTCTCTCGTGCTCTCTCCCAATACACCTATTCTCATTAATACCCTCTCTCAATGCTGTCTCGTGCTAACTCACACTCTTTCTCACTAACTTGCACGCTCTCTCACTAACGCTCTCCTCTCTCTTCTTTTCTCCTGAGTCTCTCCTCTATTTGTCTCCCTTTCTCTCTCACTTCCTAGATCTTGCTCCACTCGCCCTCTCAGTCATCCCAGAGCAAAGACAGAATTATATAATTTCAAACCCCACTCCAGATTCTTGAGGTCATAATCTAGGCTACCTGTTCCAGTGCAGTACTGAGGGAGTGCTGCACTGTCTGAGGTGCCAACTTTTGGATGAGATATAAAACCGAGGATCCGCTTGCCCTCTCAGGTGGGTGTAAAATCTGGAGTTAAAAAGTCAGTCTAATGATGGCCATGAAACCATTGTCGATTGATGTAAAAACCTATCTGGTTCACTAATGTCCTTTTAGGGAAGGAAATCTGCTGTCCTTACCTGGTCTGGCCTACATGTGACTCCAGACCCACAGCAATTTGGTTCACTCTTAGCTGCCCTCTTAGCTGCCCTCTTAGCTGCCCTCTTAGCTGCCCTCTTAGCTGCCCTCTTAGCTGCCCTCTTAGCTGCCCTCTTAGCTGCCCTCTTAGCTGCCCTCTTAGCTGCCCTCTTAGCTGCCCTCTTAGCTGCCCTCTTAGCTGCCCTCTTAGCTGCCCTCTTAGCTGCCCTCTTAGCTGCCCTCTTAGCTGCCCTCTTAGCTGCCCTCTTAGCTGCCCTCTTAGCTGCCCTCTTAGCTGCCCTCTTAGCTGCCCTCTTAGCTGCCCTCTTAGCTGCCCTCTTAGCTGCCCTCTTAGCTGCCCTCTTAGCTGCCCTCTTAGCTGCCCTCTTAGCTGCCCTCTTAGCTGCCCTCTTAGCTGCCCTCTTAGCTGCCCTCTTAGCTGCCCTCTTAGCTGCCCTCTTAGCTGCCCTCTTAGCTGCCCTCTTAGCTGCCCTCTTAGCTGCCCTCTTAGCTGCCCTCTTAGCTGCCCTCTTAGCTGCCCTCTTAGCTGCCCTCTTAGCTGCCCTCTTAGCTGCCCTCTTAGCTGCCCTCTTAGCTGCCCTCTTAGCTGCCCTCTTAGCTGCCCTCTTAGCTGCCCTCTTAGCTGCCCTCTTAGCTGCCCTCTTAGCTGCCCTCTTAGCTGCCCTCTTAGCTGCCCTCTTAGCTGCCCTCTTAGCTGCCCTCTTAGCTGCCCTCTTAGCTGCCCTCTTAGCTGCCCTCTTAGCTGCCCTCTTAGCTGCCCTCTTAGCTGCCCTCTTAGCTGCCCTCTTAGCTGCCCTCTTAGCTGCCCTCTTAGCTGCCCTCTTAGCTGCCCTCTTAGCTGCCCTCTTAGCTGCCCTCTTAGCTGCCCTCTTAGCTGCCCTCTTAGCTGCCCTCTTAGCTGCCCTCTTAGCTGCCCTCTTAGCTGCCCTCTTAGCTGCCCTCTTAGCTGCCCTCTTAGCTGCCCTCTTAGCTGCCCTCTTAGCTGCCCTCTTAGCTGCCCTCTTAGCTGCCCTCTTAGCTGCCCTCTTAGCTGCCCTCTTAGCTGCCCTCTTAGCTGCCCTCTTAGCTGCCCTCTTAGCTGCCCTCTTAGCTGCCCTCTTAGCTGCCCTCTTAGCTGCCCTCTTAGCTGCCCTCTTAGCTGCCCTCTTAGCTGCCCTCTTAGCTGCCCTCTTAGCTGCCCTCTTAGCTGCCCTCTTAGCTGCCCTCTTAGCTGCCCTCTTAGCTGCCCTCTTAGCTGCCCTCTTAGCTGCCCTCTTAGCTGCCCTCTTAGCTGCCCTCTTAGCTGCCCTCTTAGCTGCCCTCTTAGCTGCCCTCTTAGCTGCCCTCTTAGCTGCCCTCTTAGCTGCCCTCTTAGCTGCCCTCTTAGCTGCCCTCTTAGCTGCCCTCTTAGCTGCCCTCTTAGCTGCCCTCTTAGCTGCCCTCTTAGCTGCCCTCTTAGCTGCCCTCTTAGCTGCCCTCTTAGCTGCCCTCTTAGCTGCCCTCTTAGCTGCCCTCTTAGCTGCCCTCTTAGCTGCCCTCTTAGCTGCCCTCTTAGCTGCCCTCTTAGCTGCCCTCTTAGCTGCCCTCTTAGCTGCCCTCTTAGCTGCCCTCTTAGCTGCCCTCTTAGCTGCCCTCTTAGCTGCCCTCTTAGCTGCCCTCTTAGCTGCCCTCTTAGCTGCCCTCTTAGCTGCCCTCTTAGCTGCCCTCTTAGCTGCCCTCTTAGCTGCCCTCTTAGCTGCCCTCTTAGCTGCCCTCTTAGCTGCCCTCTTAGCTGCCCTCTTAGCTGCCCTCTTAGCTGCCCTCTTAGCTGCCCTCTTAGCTGCCCTCTTAGCTGCCCTCTTAGCTGCCCTCTTAGCTGCCCTCTTAGCTGCCCTCTTAGCTGCCCTCTTAGCTGCCCTCTTAGCTGCCCTCTTAGCTGCCCTCTAAAATGGCCTCGCAAGCCACTCAGTTGTATCTAACCGCTATGAAGTCAATAAGGAATGAAACTGGATGGACCACCCAGCATCAACGTAGGCACCGGAAATGACAATGGCAAACCCAGCCCTGTCGACCCTCCTTACTAACATCTGGAGGCTTGTGTCAAAGTTGGGAGAGCTGTCCCATAGACTAGTCAAGCAACAACCTGACATAGTCATACTTACCGAATCATACCTTACAATGTCCCAAACTTTGCCATCAACATCCCCGGGTATGTCCTGTCCCAGCGGCAGGACAGACCCAGCAGAGGTGGTGGCACAATGGTGTACAGTCGGGAGGGAGTTGTCCTGGGAGTCCTCAACATCGATTCCAGACCCCATGAAGTCTCATGGCATCAGGTCAAACATGGGCAAGGAAACCTCCTGCTGATTACCACCTACCGCCCCCCCCACCCCCCACTAAGCTGATGAATCAGTACTCCACCATGTTGAACAGCACTTGGTGGAAGCACTGAGGGCGCAGAATGTACTCTGGATTGGGGACTTCAATGCCCATCACCAAGAGTGGCTCAGTAGCACCACGACTGACCAAGCTGGCCGATTTCTAAAGGACATAGCTGCTAAACTGGGTCTGCAGCAGGTGGTGAGAGAATCAACAAGAGGGAAAAACATACTTGACCTCGTCCTCATCAATCTGCCTGCCGCAGATGTATCTGTCCATGACAGTATTGGGAGGAGTGACCACCGCACAGTCCTTGTGGAGACAAAATCCCGCCTTCACATTGAAGAAACCCACCATCGTGTTGTGTGGCACTACTACCGTGCTAAATGGGATAGATTTTGAACAAGATCTAGCAATGCAAAACTGGGCATCCATGAGGTGCTGTGGGCCATCAGCAGCAGCATAATTGTACTCAACCACAATCTGTAACCTCATGGCTCAGCATATCCCCCCACTGTACCATTACCATCAAGCCGGGAGACCAACCCTGGTTCAATGAAGAGTGCAGGAAGACATGCCAGGAGCAGCACCAGGCATACCTCAAAATGAGGTGTCAACCTGGTGAAGCTACAATCTAAGACATAGCATACAAGGCTACGGGCCAAGTGCTGGAAAATAAGATTAGAATAGGTAGGTGCTTGATGGCCGGCACAGACACGATGGGCCAAAGGGCCTGTTTCTGTGCTGTATGACTCTGACTACTTGGGTGCCAAACTGCTTAAGCAGCGTGCGATAGACAGAGCTAAGCGATCCCATAACCAACAGATCAGATCTAAGCTCTGTAGTTCTGCCACATCCAGTTGTGAATGGTAGTGGACAATTAAACAACTAACTGGAGGAGGTGGCTCCACTAATATCCCCATCCTTAATGATGGGGGAGCCCAGCACATCAGTGAAAAAGATAAGGCTGAAGCATTTGCAACAATCTTCAGCTAGAAGTGCTGAGTGGATCATCCATTTCTGCCTCCTCCTGAAGTCCCCAGCATCACAGATGCCAGTCTTCAGCCAATTTGATTCGTTCCGCATGATATCAAGAAACGACTGAAGATACTGGATACTGCAAAGGCTATGGGCCCTGACAATATCCCGGCAATAGTACTGAAGACCTGTGCTCCAGAATTGCTGTGCCCCTAGCCAAGCTGTTCCTGTACAGCTACAACACTGCATCTTCTCGGCAATGTGGAAAGTTGCCCAGGTATGTCCTGTACACAAAAAGCAGGATAAATTCAACCCGGCCAATTACTGCCCTATCAGTCTACTCCCGATCATCAGTAAAGCAATGGAAGGTGTTGTCGACAGTGCGATGAAGAGGCTCTTGCTCAGCAATAACCTGCTCAGTGACGCTCAGTTTGTGTCCAGCCAGGGCCACTCAGCTGCTGCCCTCATTACAGTCTTGGTTCAAACATGGACAAAAGAGCTGAACTCGTGAGGTGAGGTGAGAGTGACTGCCCTTGACATCAAGGCAGCATTTGACTGAGTATGGCATCAAGGATCCCTGGCAAAACTGGAGTCAATGGGAATCGGGGGAAAACTCTCCACTAGTTGGAGTCAAACCTAGCACAAAGGAAGATGGTTGTGGTTGTTGGAGGTCAATCATCTCAGCCCCAGGACATCATTGCAAGAGTTCTTCAGGGTAATGTCCTAGGCCCAGCCATCTTAGCTGCTTCATCAATGACCTTCCTTCAATCATAAAGTCAGAAGTAGGGATGTTTGCTGATGATTGCACAATGTTCAGCACCATTCGCGACGCCTCAGATACTGAAGCAGTCCGTGTAGAAGTGCAGCAAGACCTGAACAATATCCAGGCTTGGGCTGATAAATGGCAAGTAACATTCATGCCACACAAGTGCCAGGCAATGACCATCTCCAACAAGAGAGAATCTAACCATCTCCCCTTGTCATTCAATGGCATTACAATCATGGAATCCCCCACTATCAACAACCTGGGGGTCACCATTGACCAGTAACTGAACTGGAGTAGCCATATAAATACCGTGGCTACAAGAACAGGTCAGGCTAGGAATCCTGCAGCGAGTATCTCACCTCCTTACTCCCCATCTACACCTGTCCACCATCTACAAAGCACAAGTCAGGAGTGTGATGGCATACTCTCCACTTGCCTGGATGGGTGCACCTCCAACACTCAAAAAGCTCAACACCTTCCAGAACAAAGCAGCCCACTTGATTGGTACCCATTCACTCCCTCCACCACCGACACACAGTGGCAGCAGTGTGTACCACCTACAAGATGCACTGCAGCAACGCGCCTAGGCTCCTGCGACAGCACCTTCCAAACCTATGACCTATACTACCTAGAAGGACAAGGACAGCAGGTGCATGGGAACACCACCACCTGCAAGTTCCCCTCCAAGACACACACCATCCTGATTTGGAACTATATCGCCGTTCCTTCACTGTCACTGGATCAAAATCCTGGAACTCCCTTCGTAACAGCACTGTTACCTACCCCACGTGGACTGCAGCGGTTCAAGAAGGTAGCTCACCACCATCTTCTCAAGGGCAGTTAGGGATGGGCAATAAATGCTGGCATAGCCAGCGGCGCCCACATCCCAAGTATGAATTTTTAAAAAGACCCACACCCACTATTTGAAGAAGAGCAGGGGAGTTCTCTCCACTGGCCTGGCCAACATTTGTCCTTCAACCAAAAGCGCTATAAAAAATTATCTGGCTGTTATCACATTGCTCTTTGTGGGATCTTGCTGTGTATAAATTAGCTGCCATGTTTCCTGCATTACAACAATGACTACACTTCAAAAACTACTTCATTGGCTGTAAAGAGCTTTGGGTCGTCCTGAGGTTGTGATAGGCACTATATAAATGCAATTTTTTTTTTTCAAAATAGCGTCTTGCATGACCTCAGGACATCCCAGGGTGCATTGTAGTTGGCGGTGGGGGTCAGGGTGTTGGCTGTGGAGGGGCGAGGAGAAGCAGCTTTTAGCGAGGAGGCAACAGGTGCTCAGAGGTCACGCAAACTAGCCATGCAGGGCAGGGCCGTGAGATTGGGTAGTGGGGTGGACCTCCTGGCGATGGCTTGGGTCCGCTGGCGACCTCCGTCCAGTTCGGGGTCTTGGGAGTCCCAGGTCTCCCCAGAGGGAGATTTGCTGTTGGTTGATCAACGAGTGTGTCACGGGCTGGTGTAAATCTGGAGAAGAGCCAGAGCAGTGAGTCTGAAACCTGATCCTAGTATTGATCTGTTAATAAAATGTTCCTTCATCTGAATTGATGTGGAATGAGTGGGAGTAAAGAGGACACACTTTAAATTAACTGCCTGCTAAATATTTTATGGTGAGGTGGATGCTCCCAGAGCGCAGCCTGCAGCTACAGTATGTTTCACATTAACCCCTTCGCTCCCACTGGCTCGATATTAGGCCAATAATGTGTTGGGACAGGATTGATCCATTCAGCCCCGTCATCACTGAAAACCCAGCAACCTTGCATTTATATAGCGCCTTTGACATAGTAAAACGCCCCAAGGCGCTTCACAGGAGCATAATCAAGCGCGATTTAATACTGAGCCACACAAGCAGATGTTAGGACAGACGACCAAAAGCTTGGCCAGAGAGGTAGGTTTTTAAACGAGCATCTTAAAAGAGGAGAGAGGGGTAGAGGGGTTTAGGGAGAAAATTCCAGAGCGTAGGGCCCAGGCAGCTGAAAGCATGGCCGCCAATGAAATTTGGGGCTGTGCAAAAGGCCAGAATTGGAGGGGGGCAGAGATCTGGAAGGGTTGTAGGGCTGGAGGAGATTAGAGATATTTCTGCAGCCTCATCACCAAGAGGCGAGGTTGTCGGGGCGCTCTCTTGAAATTGAAATTGTCGATTTGAGTCCTGTCTAGAATGATGGGATGAACATGGGAACTGATAGGCCAGCTAAGATCAAGATCTATCTCACTTGCTTTCCATCAGCCTGGTAGGCACATGCCATCAATTAGTCTACGCCAGGCTCAGGTATGAGGCAAGGAAACCACCCCCCGCCCCCCCCCCCTCCCCCCCACTAGCTGTAGAGAGCTTTAGGAACCTTAGATCCAAAGTCACCTGTTCCCTTAAGCACACTACATTTTTGACTGTACCCCAAAATATTTTCTGAAAGAAATCTAACTGGTAAATAGATCTATTCCTTTATCAACTAGTAAATTGTCTATGCCATTGTGTACAGTCAGTTGATCATTATATTAATCGAGAAGCCTCAGAACCTCACTCCATACTGCCACCTACTGGCCAGAGCCTGCAACGATACTGTTACACACCACTGTTTACATACAGGATTTCCATTCTAAATGGTTACATAGGTATTTTCAGTGTTAACTGTTGACATAATGCCCGAATGTCATGACCACATGAAGGCTGTATGCATGAAAGATTTTTATGAATATACAGTAGTATAATTTATTGTTGCGGCGTTATACAGGGCATGGTAGAATAGAGTGACAGGGTACACATTGCTTTGTAGCTTGCATGCACTGAGGATCCTACATACCCTTGCAGCTTTTGCAGCTTGTGTAGGTATACCAGTTGGCCAGGGCAGGGTTATTCTTGGTGGAGTTGGACAGGTGGGGTGCTCAGGCCACATGCTTTAAGGAAAGAGTAAGTGGTCTTCGTGAACTTTCCAGCCTTGTGGTGGATTCCTTTTAGCTGTCAACCCAGAGATCCCCTGTGTTTCCCAGGCTCAGAATGGGATTGGAATATGCCTACAGCACTACAGCCTCTGAAAAAAGCCTCTTCTGTCTGGATTATAACCTGAAATGTGCTTGAGGAAGTCTCCGCCCTGTATCTAGTGCATGGACCCACAGTAGGAAACTGCCTGAGCTCCAGTAGAAATTGCTAATAAATTTGCCCCCAGTGCTAACTCCTGATCTCCATGCATCATCCTTTTAAAAGCAGGACGCATGTGATCCAGATTCCCAAGCTCATCGTCCTGGTGGATTATACCTATCGGGAATGACTGAACAGGCTGGGGCTTTTTTCCTCTAATCGAGGTCTTTAAAATTATGAAGGGGTTTGATAGGATAGACATAGAGAAAATGTTTCCCCTTGTGGGCAAACAAAGGGGCCGCCAATAAATGTCACCAATAAATCCAGGTGGGAATTCAGAAGCAACCCAAAGTGTGGTTAGAATGTGGAACTCCCTACCATAGTGAATTGCATTGATGCATTTAACAGGAAACTAGATAAGAACGTGAGGGAGAAAAGAATAGGTTATGCTGATGGGGTGAGATAAAGCGAAGTGTGAGGAGGCTGTTTGTGGGATCTTGCTGTGTGCATATTGGCTGCCGCACTTCCTACATTACAACAGTGACGACACTTCAAAAAGTACTTCATTGGCTGCACAGCACTTTGGGATGTCCTGAGGTTGTGAAAGACACGATATAAATCAAATCCTTCCCTTTCCTTAGGCATTAGTTGTAAACAATTGAACCACCTTACCTCACTGTGAGAGGGGAGGTCATTGTATGGGGCCGATGTGTTTAGGACACGGATCACATATTCTAGGAAGGTTCCTCTTGCTTTGTGTGAACTGTAATGTCTTTCATAGGCTTTGCTGCGTGTGGGGCGACCAAGGTGACCCTCACTGCTCCAGACAACTCCCCTCACAGCCTCAGTGAGAGAACCCAGGACAAGGGGGAGGCACGATTTTAAATCTGAGCCACTCAGGAGTGAAATCACGGAAGGCTATCACCCGAAGGCCAGAGGAAATCTGAAACTCGTTTTCCCCAAAAAGCTGCGGATGCTAAAGGATCAACTGAAGCAGTGGAGATTAAACAGATTTTTGTTGAGTAAGGGTATCGAGGGATATGGATAAAAGGCAGAGTTGAGGTACAGATCAGCCAGGATCTAATTGAATGGCGGAAGAGACTTGAGTGGGGCTGAATGTCCTCCTCCTGTTCCTACGTTTTACAGTCTAACAAAGAGATTGTCACTCCTCTGGTCTCCTTGCTGCCGGGGGCATTGTGCTTTCTGGCACACCAGTGTCTCCCCTCTTCTCTCATCTTCGCTGCAGCACAAATGATTAAACTACAGCCTGGCCACTTTATTTCTCAATCTTCCCGACAGTCCCTGGCCTCCCCAATCCCATGAGCATTTTTGATACCTGGATCTTGCGGAAGAACGATGCTGAAATTTCCCCTGGAATCACCAGTAATGGTGACCGCTCATGACGTTGGGCAGACGTGAACCCTGCTCTAACTCTGCCTCAACATCCACCCAATCAGAAAGGCAAGGTTGCTGTATCTAGACCTGCACCTGAGCAATGGTCACTTGACCACCACCTTCAGGAGAGGAGGAGAGGGGAGAACATTCAAACAAGACATCCCCAGACAGTCTGGCCACTGTATCCCATGGTTTAGTCTTTCAACACGCTGTGGACTTGTTTACGGAGTGCAACAATGGGGCTTCACTGGAAAGACGTTGTGGGATTGAGCTTACATCATTCTGGCCTTGCTTTCCTCTTGTGTGCTCAAAACAATAACACACCATTAACATCTGTGTTATCCAGCAAATGATTCAGATGCTTCCTGTATGGTGGGCCAATCTCTGAGTTCACATTGACTTGGCTGTTTTTCTTACTGTTTGCATCTGACCCAGAGTTGACTCAAATCAGATGCTCAGTTGATGGATGGGTGTTCCAGCATCTCGAATGTCAGCATTCCCACCCCCCCACCCCCCCACCCCCCTCCCTCCGACCTTCCCCATTGACACTGCCATTCCTGCTCACCCAACAGTTTCAGTGGAGGGGAAGGAGGGGGCATCAGGACCGTGGAGCTAATGGCCCTCATTCAGGTGCTCGTTGGGATAGCAAGACAGGCACCAATGTTCCTGATTTCTCTGACTCTCCAACTCGCACCAAGTCCTGTTGACCCCTCACCCCTGTGCTCTCTGACCTACATTAACTACTGGACCAGCAAAGTAACAATTTTAAAATTTTCATGCTTGTTTTCAGATGCCTCCATGGCCTAAAATCTCCCTATCTCTGTAACCTCCTCCAGCCTTGCAACCCTCTCTTAGATCTCTGCGTTCCTCAATCTCTGGTCGCATGGAGCATCTCCAATTTTAATCATTCCACTGTTGGCAGCCGTGCCTTCAGCTACCTGGGGCCCTAATCTCTGGAGATCCCTCCCTAAACCTCCCTGCCCCTCTCCTCCTTAAGGCGCTCCTTAAAACCTACCTCTTTGGCCAAGCTTTTGGCCATCTAATGTCTCTTTATGTGGCATGGTGCCAAATTTTGTTTGATAATACTCCAGTGAAATGTATTGGGATGTTAAATGCTGTATAAACATTGGATGAACTAAGATGACACAGATAGCTTTCCTTATCCAATACTATTCTGTGATAACCAGCTGGCTGTAACACAAGACTCCTGGATTCAATGTCCATTCCTTCCAAACTGCCCAACGAATGCATTTGCCAGGGATTCAACTCAATGGTGTTAGCGAAGCCAAGTTTATGTTTAAGCTTCCCAAGGATCTCCTCCTACAGGGAAAGCAAACCTAATGTTCTCTGGGACCCAGGAGCCAATGGCTCAGGGAGTAAATGTGCTGCCTGGTATGGTGCTGAGCTACAGAGACTAGGGAAGGTCACGGGTTCTCATCCCAGTTGGAGACCTGGTCCAATGATTACACGAGGGCAGCGACAATTGCTCTGTATCCCCTGGGCTTGGGAAGGGAGGGGGAAAAACAAGGAATCAATCCAGGTTTCGGCACCGAGCAACTATCTGGGCCCACTGTGCGAGGTTACTGAGATGTATGTTAATGATTTGAGGCATTGGCTGTCCTAGCATTGGCAGGTGCTGGCATTGCCATGCTGCTGGCACTCACTGTAGGCTTGGCATCTTAACATATCAATTGCAGGACATCAGCGATCACAGAAGCACAATTGTTCTAGTTTCCAAAGGGAGGTGGCCAAGAAGTAACTATTAATATCGACTGAGGAGAGCTAGAGGGCGACAAGATTAAACCATGAGCAGCGTCAAGCTAACTAATTTGTGAATAAGATCCTACTTGGAATTATTAATAGACCAACTGCCCAAATTGCCCAATGGGTGTTCATTTCATTGCCCAGTGTGATACTGAACCAAAGTGCCTCAACGGGCAGCACGCTTAGCTGTGAGTCAGTAGTTCGTGGGTTCAAACCCTACTCTCGAGACTTGAGCACATAATCTAGGCTGACGCTTCAGTGCCCGACTGGGGGAGTGCTGCGCTGTCAGAGGTGCCATCGTTTGGCTGGGGTGTTAAAACCCTGTTTGTCCTCTCGGATGGATGTGCAAATCCCTCACCGCGCTTTAAAAGCAGGCAAGTTCACACAGTTTCCTGGCCAACAATGCTCCCTTAAACTGGCGTCATCAAAAATAGATTAACCCCCCCCCCCCCCCCCACCCCGGCGCCATTTGCTTTTTGTGGGATCTTGCTGTGTGCAATTTGGATGCTGTGTTTGCCGTCATAACAATGGTGGCTGCCTTTCCAGAAGACATTCAATGGACGCGAGCACTTTGTGTTGGGGACATAAACGATTTGGTATCATTGTAAATTGATTGATTAGGTTTCTCGAGCAGCTAGGCACCAGGAGCCACATCTGGTGTGTGGTGAGTTTGCCTGTACTTGGCAGATGTACATAAATATCCAACAGACACTCTCTCTGTCGACCTGAATGCTGGCCTGTTCCTGAGGTAGCAAAGAGAGGGCTCCTGTTCGATGAAGTACGAGAGCTGGTTTTCCCGAGAGACCAAACCCCTGACCAAAATTAGAACCTTCAAGTGAGTAGAGAAACGCTCGTTTAAAATCATGTCCTTCTGGCTGACCTGTCCTGAGTAAATCAGCTGGAAACCATTGCTCTAGCTCCCCACAGTAAAGTCCTGCACGGGTACAGCTATCAAACATCCAGATCACTGACTGTGGGGGAGTTCATTTTGTGTCCTCACGGTCAGGTCAGAAACACAGCCACTGCAGTGAACACTGTATCCTGTCACCCATCTGATCCCATCAGGTGAATGCTCTGCCTGCCTGTTGGTCAAGGCTGTGTTTCAATAAATGGCCTCCTGAAACTCACAATAGAGGCCCTGTTGACCAGTCTGTGCTGATGTAATTTAATTCAATTATACAAGAGGAGCGCTGTACAGTGCTGCAATGTGCATCTCTTTCTGTCTCTCTAGTTGTGTCTTCTTGTGCCTTTGCCCCTGTCCATGGGTGCTGCTATGTGTCTTCATCTGTTTCTCTGGTTTTTGTCTCCCCCTCCCTGAGTATCTGTCAGTCTGTCTGTGTCTCACACTCTCTCTCTCTTTCTCCCTGTCCCTCTCTCTCTCTCCCTGTCCCTCTCTCTCTCTCCCTGTCCCCCTCTCTCTCTCCCTGTCCCTCTCTCTCTCTCCCTGTCCCTCTCTCTCTCTCTCTCTCCCTGTCCCTCTCTCTCTCTCCCTGTCCCTCTCTCTCTCTCCCTGTCCCTCTCTCTCTCTCCCTGTCCCTCCCTCTCTCTCTCTCCCTGTCCCCCTCTCTCTCTCTCTCTGCCCCTCTCTCTCTCTCTCTGCCCCTCTCTCTCTCTCTCTCTCTCTCCCTCACTGTCCCCCCGTCTCCCCCTCCCCCCCGTCTCCCCCTCCCCCCCGTCTCCCCCTCCCCCCCCGTCTCCCCCTCCCCCCCCGTCTCCCCCTCCCCCCCCGTCTCCCCCTCCCCCCCGTCTCCCCCTCCCCCCCGTCTCCCCCTCCCCCCCGTCTCCCCCTCCCCCCCCGTCTCCCCCTCCCCCCCCGTCTCCCCCTCCCCCCCCGTCTCCCCCTCCCCCCCCGTCTCCCCCTCCCCCCCCCGTCTCCCCCTCCCCCCCCGTCTCCCCCTCCCCCCCCGTCTCCCCCTCCCCCCCGTCTCCCCCTCCCCCCCCGTCTCCCCCTCCCCCCCCGTCTCCCCCTCCCCCCCCGTCTCCCCCTCCCCCCCCGTCTCCCCCTCCCCCCCCGTCTCCCCCTCCCCCCCCGTCTCCCCCTCCCCCCCCGTCTCCCCCTCCCCCCCCGTCTCCCCCTCCCCCCCCGTCTCCCCCTCCCCCCCCGTCTCCCCCTCCCCCCCGTCTCCCCCTCCCCCCCGTCTCCCCCTCCCCCCCCGTCTCCCCCTCCCCCCCCCGTCTCCCCCTCCCCCCCCGTCTCCCCCTCCCCCCCCGTCTCCCCCTCCCCCCCCGTCTCCCCTCCCCCCCCCCGTCTCCCCTCCCCCCCCGTCTCCCCCTCCCCCCCCCGTCTCCCCCTCCCCCCCCGTCTCCCCCTCCCCCCCCGTCTCCCCCTCCCCCCCCGTCTCCCCTCCCCCCCCGTCTCCCCCTCCCCCCCCGTCTCCCCCTCCCCCCCCGTCTCTCTCTCTCCCCGTCTCCCCCGCCTACCCCCTATCTCTCTCTCTCCCCTGCCTCCCCCGCCTCCCCCCTCTCTCTCTCTCCCCCAACTCCCCCCTCTCTCTCTCTCTCTCTCTCCCCCGCTTCCCCCCTCTCTCTCTCTCTCTCTCCCCCGCCTCCACCCTCTCTCTCTCTCTCTCTCTCTCTCTCTCTCTCTCTCTCTCCCCCGCCTACCCCCTCTCTCTCTCTCTCTCCCCGCCTCCCCCCCTCTCTCTCTCTCCCCCGCCTCCCCCCCTCTCTCTCTCTCTCCCCCGCCGACCCCCCTCTCTCTCTCTCCCCCGCCTCCCCCCCCCCTCTCTCTCTCTCTCTCTCTCTCTCTCTCTCCCCCGCCTACCCCCTCTCTCTCTCTCTCTCTCTCTCTCTCTCCCCCCCGCCTCCCCCCCTCTCTCTCTCTCTCCCCCCCGCCTCCCCCCCTCTCTCTCTCTCTCCCCCCCGCCTCCCCCCCTCTCTCTCTCTCTCTCCCCCGCCTCCTCCCTCTCTCTCTCTCTCTCCCCCGCCTCCTCCCTCTCTCTCTCTCTCTCCCCCGCCTCCTCCCTCTCTCTCTCTCTCTCTCTCTCCCCCGCCTCCCCCCTCTCTCTCTCTCTCTCCCCCGCCTCCCCCCTCTCTCTCTCTCTCTCCCCCGCCTCCCCCCTCTCTCTCTCTCTCTCTCTCTCTCCCCCGCCTACCCCCTCTCTCTCTCTCTCTCTCCCGCCTCCCCCCCTCCCTCTCTCTCTCTCTCCCGCCTCCCCCCCTCCCTCTCTCTCTCCCGCCTCCCCCCTCTCTCTCTCTCTCTCTCTCTCTCTCTCCCCCGCCTACCCCCTCTCTCTCTCTCTCTCTCTCTCCCCCCCGCCTCCCCCCTCTCTCTCTCTCTCTCTCCCCCGCCTCCTCCCTCTCTCTCTCTCTCTCTCCCCGCCTCCCCCCTCTCTCTCTCTCTCTCTCCCCCGCCTCCCCCCTCTCTCTCTCTCCCCCGCCACCCCCCTCTCTCTCTCTCCCCCGCCTACCCCCTCTCTCTCTCTCTCTCCCCCGCCTACCCCCTCTCTCTCTCTCCCGCCTCCCCCCCTCCCTCTCTCTCTCCCGCCTCCCCCCCTCCCTCTCTCTCTCCCGCCTCCCCCCCTCCCTCTCTCTCTCCCGCCTCCCCCCCTCCCTCTCTCTCTCCCGCCTCCCCCCCTCCCTCTCTCTCTCCCGCCTCCCCCCCCTCCCTCTCTCTCTCCCGCCTCCCCCCCCTCCCTCTCTCTCTCCCGCCTCCCCCCCTCCCTCTCTCTCTCCCGCCTCCCCCCCTCCCTCTCTCTCTCCCGCCTCCCCCCCTCCCTCTCTCTCTCCCGCCTCCCCCCCTCCCTCTCTCTCTCCCGCCTCCCCCCCTCCCTCTCTCTCTCCCGCCTCCCCCTCTGCCTCTCTCTTCCCGCCTCCCCCCCTCTCTCTTTCCCGCCTCCCCCCTCCCTCTCTCTCTTCCCCGTCTCCCTCCCTCGCTCTCTTCCCCGTCTCCCTCCCTCTCTCCCTGCCTGCCCCTCTCCCTCTCTCTCCCCCGCCTCCCTGTCTCTCTATCTCTCTCTCTCTCTCTCTCTTCCCCGCCTCCCCCCCTCTCTCTCTCTTCCCCGCCTCCCCCCCCCTCTCTCTCTCTTCCCCGCCTCCCCCCCTCTCTCTCTCTTCCCCGCCTCCCCCCCCTCTCTCTTCCCCGCCTCCCCCCCCTCTCTCTCTCTTCCCCGCCTCCCCCCCCTCTCTCTCTCTTCCCCGCCTCCCCCCCCCTTCTCTCTTCCCCGCCTCCCCCGCTCTTTCCCGTCTCCCTCCCTCTCTCCCCCGCCTCCCTCCCTCTCTCCCCCGCCTCTCTCTCTCCCCCGCCTCCCCCCTCTCTCTCTCCCCCGCCTCCCCCCTCTCTCTCTCCCCCGCCTCCCCCCTCTCTCTCTCCCCCGCCTCCCCCCTCTCTCTCTCCCCCGCCTCCCCCCTCTCTCTCTCCCCCGCCTCCCCCCTCTCTCTCTCCCCCGCCTCCCCCCTCTCTCTCTCCCCCGCCTCCCCCCTCTCTCTCTCCCCCGCCTCCCCCCTCTCTCTCTCCCCCCGCCTCCCCCCGCTCTCTCTCTCCCCCCCTCCCCCCTCTCTCTCTCCCCCGCCTCCCCCCTCTCTCTCTCCCCCGCCTCCCCCCTCTCTCTCTCCCCCGCCTCCCCCCCTCTCTCTCTCCCCCGCCTCCCCCCTCTCTCTCTCCCCCCGCCTCCCCCCTCTCTCTCTCCCCGCCTCCCCCCTCTCTCTCTCCCCCCGCCTCCCCCCTCTCTCTCTCCCCCGCCTCCCCCCTCTCTCTCTCCCCCGCCTCCCCCCTCTCTCTCTCCCCCCGCCTCCCCCCTCTCTCTCTCCCCCGCCTCCCCCCTCTCTCTCCCCCGCCTCCCCCCCTCTCTCTCTCCCCCGCCTCCCCCCTCTCTCTCTCCCCCGCCTCCCCCTCTCTCTCTCCCCCGCCTCCCCCCTCTCTCTCTCCCCCGCCTCCCCCCTCTCTCTCTCCCCCGCCTCCCCCCTCTCTCTCTCCCCGCCTCCCCCTCTCTCTCTCCCCCGCCTCCCCCCTCTCTCTCTCCCCGCCTCCCCCCTCTCTCTCTCCCCGCCTCCCCCCTCTCTCTCATCCCCCGCCTCCCCCCTCTCTCTCTCCCCCGCCTCCCCCCTCTCTCTCTCCCCCCGCCTCACCCCTCTCTCTCTCCCCGCCTCCCCCCTCTCTCTCTCCCCCGCCTCCCCCCTCTCTCTCTCCCCCGCCTCCCCCCTCTCTCTCTCCCCCGCCTCCCCCCCTCTCTCTCTCCCCCGCCTCCCCCCTCTCTCTCTCCCCCCGCCTCCCCCCTCTCTCTCTCCCCCGCCTCCCCCCTCTCTCTCTCCCCCTCCTCCCCCCTCTCTCTCTCCCCCGCCTCCCCCCTCTCTCTCTCCCCCGCCTCCCCCCTCTCTCTCTCCCCCGCCTCCCTCCCTCCCCCCTCTCTCTCTCTCCCCCGCCTCCCCCCTCTCTCTCTCCCCCGCCTCCCCCCCTCTCTCTCTCCCCCGCCTCCCCCCTCTCTCTCTCCCCCGCCTCCCCCCTCTCTCTCTCCCCGCCTCCCCCCTCTCTCTCTCCCCCGCCTCCCCCCTCTCTCTCTCCCCCGCCTCCCCCCTCTCTCTCTCCCCCGCCTCCCCCCTCTCTCTCTCCCCCGCCTCCCCCCTCTCTCTCTCCCCCGCCTCCCCCCTCTCTCTCTCCCCCGCCTCCCCCCCTCTCTCTCTCCCCCGCCTCCCCCCTCTCTCTCTCCCCCGCCTCCCCCCTCTCTCTCTCTCCCCCGCCTCCCCCTCTCTCTCTCTCCCCCCGCCTCCCCCCTCTCTCTCTCTCCCCCCCGCCCCCCCCTCTCTCTCTCTCCCCCGCCTCCCCCCTCTCTCTCTCTCCCCCGCCTCCCCCCTCTCTCTCTCTCCCCCGCCTCCCCCCTCTCTCTCTCTCCCCCGCCTCCCCCCTCTCTCTCTCTCCCCCGCCTCCCCCCTCTCTCTCTCTCCCCCGCCTCCCCCCTCTCTCTCTCTCCCCCGCCTCCCCCCTCTCTCTCTCTCCCCGCCTCCCCCCTCTCTCTCTCTCCCCCGCCTCCCCCCTCTCTCTTCTCCTCCCCCGCCTCCCCCCTCTCTCTCTCTCCCCCGCCTCCCCCCTCTCTCTCTCTCCCCGCCTCCCCCCTCTCTCTCTCTCCCCCGCCTCCCCCTCTCTCTCTCTCCCCCGCCTCCCCCCTCTCTCTCTCTCCCCCGCCTCCCCCCTCTCTCTCTCTCCCCCGCCTCCCCCCTCTCTCTCTCTCCCCCCGCCTCCCCCCTCTCTCTCTCTCCCCCGCCTCCCCCCTCTCTCTCTCTCCCCCGCCTCCCCCCTCTCTCTCTCTCCCCCGCCTCCCCCCTCTCTCTCTCTCCCCCGCCTCCCCCTCTCTCTCTCTCCCCCGCCTCCCCCCTCTCTCTCTCTCCCCGCCTCCCCCTCTCTCTCTCTCCCCCGCCTCCCCCTCTCTCTCTCTCCCCCGCCTCCCCCCTCTCTCTCTCTCCCCCGCCTCCCCCCTCTCTCTCTCTCCCCCGCCTCCCCCTCTCTCTCTCTCCCCCGCCTCCCCCCTCTCTCTCTCTCCCCCGCCTCCCCCCCTCTCTCTCTCTCCCCCGCCTCCCCCCTCTCTCTCTCTCCCCCGCCTCCCCCCCTCTCTCTCTCTCCCCCGCCTCCCCCCTCTCTCTCTCTCCCCCGCCTCCCCCCCTCTCTCTCTCTCTCTCCCCCGCCTCCCCCCTCTCTCTCTCTCTCTCCCCCGCCTCCCCCCTCTCTCTCTCTCTCTCCCCCGCCTCCCCCCTCTCTCTCTCTCTCTCCCCCGCCTCCCCCCTCTCTCTCTCTCTCTCCCCCGCCTCCCCCCTCTCTCTCTCTCTCTCCCCCGCCTCCCCCCTCTCTCTCTCTCTCTCCCCCGCCTCCCCCCTCTCTCTCTCTCTCTCCCCCGCCTCCCCCCTCTCTCTCTCTCTCCCCCGCCTCCCCCCTCTCTCTCTCTCTCTCCCCCGCCTCCCCCCTCTCTCTCTCTCTCTCCCCCGCCTCCCCCCTCTCTCTCTCTCTCTCCCCCGCCTCCCCCCTCTCTCTCTCTCTCTCCCCCGCCTCCCCCCTCTCTCTCTCTCTCTCCCCCGCCTCCCCCCTCTCTCTCTCTCTCTCCCCCGCCTCCCCCCTCTCTCTCTCTCTCTCCCCCGCCTCCCCCCTCTCTCTCTCTCTCTCCCCCGCCTCCCCCCTCTCTCTCTCTCTCTCCCCCGCCTCCCCCCTCTCTCTCTCTCTCTCCCCCGCCTCCCCCCTCCCTCTCTCTCTCTCTCTCTCTCCCGCCTCCACTCTGCTCTGAATCTCTCTCTCTCTCCCGCCTCCACTCTGCTCTGAATCTCTCTCTCTCCCGCCTCCCCCCTCCCTCTCTCTCTCTCTCTCTCTCCCGCCTCCACTCTGCTCTGAATCTCTCTCTCTCCCGCCTCCACTCTGCTCTGAATCTCTCTCTCTCCCCACCTCCTCTCTGCTCTGAATCTCTCTCTCTCCCACCTCCTCTCTGCTCTGAATCTCTCCAACTCCATTTCTCTGTTGTCTGTATTCTCTCTCCCTCTGTATCGGTCCATCTCTGATATGCGATGAATAATAATGGCGGAAAGGATATGCTAGATAAACAGGAGGGGGACGGGGATAGATGTGTTGATGGGGTTAAATGAAGTAGGATGGAAGAAGGCTCGTGCACAGCTTAACAGCAGCCTAGACCTCTTGGGTGGATTGGCCTGCTGTTGTGTTGTATATATGATATAAAAAGCATTTGGGGGAAAACACTTCACAGATGCACGTGAGCTGGCAAGGTGAGGATGGGTGAGTTTTTTAACGCCGGACAGAAGTGGTTAATAAATTTTCACCACTTTTCCCAGAAGCTACAGTCGATTTTCTTTCTCTTGTTTGCTTTTAAAGCAACAAAGGAGCCTGTTTCCATGACTACTCTAATTAGCTGAAAGGAGGAATTTTTTTGTGTGTGTGACTGAATTTTCCACTGTGATCGTTCAGGACTCAGGATGTAGCTTTGGCCTTCAAGCTGCCCTTTTCATTAAAAAAAGTGACATCATCCAACAGGAATGCCTCCTTTTATTTTTCTTTTCTTCTTTATTCTTTAGGGTTCAGGCATTTATCTTGTGATTCTATCCTCTTTTCTTTTCCCTCCTCTCCCTGGCTTCATTGAACTCCCACATCATGAAAAAAAAAATCTTCACACTAAAGGAGTAAGTGGAGTTTTTGCAGAATATAGGCCGGATGTGTTAAAGGTCAATGGTGACTGCAAACCGACCTCTCCCTCCCATCTGGCGCAAAGTCTGCTTCAATATTTTGATTCCCGAGCCAAGCAGAAATCTACTCCCAGGCTTCTGGTGGTGCTGCTGTCAAGTAGGTCGCAGGAGAGCATGCTGGGAAATTCTCTGTCCATGTGTTCCCTCTCCGACCTGGCTCTCTGGCCAAGATCAGGGCCTTGTTGGCTGTGCAAAATGGGCCGTAAAACTGGTTGCCAACCCTTTGTCTTCAGGGCTTAATCCCCAGGACACCGCTGTGAGCAAACCCGGGATAAAACCCACAGCGGTGTTATTTTGTTTCCCCATTTTCTTCCAGCGCTTTTATTTTTCGGTTCATTAAAATATTGGAGATGGAAACTTTGGCTGTGTGACCGCATGGGAATCATCTCGTCACGTAACAGAGTCTGTTTGCTTTATATTTGGTGTCTGAAGTTGGGACGCAGCAAGGATGGATGTGTCAGGTGGCCAATGGCGAGGGTGGGGTGGTTTGAGGGAAGAGATCATGTGATGAAACCTCCAGGAATTCGTCCAACTAGAGTTAGCAACCACCACCCCCCCCCAACCCCCTCGCCCCCACAGTTTTCTTGATCTTCACCCTCCCTGCGCATCCCAAGAATATTCCTGCCTGCTCCGATCCAAAGAAAGGTAAAATAGTGAAAGTAGTGGCACGGATTCTGTTGTGCAGTAAACGAGGGACAAATGTGGTTTCTAGTTCTGGCCCTCAGCATTCCCGGTTTGGGGAATTGAGCCAACCACTGGCAGGCCTGCTCCCCGGCCAGTCTGCTGCCGGGTTAGAAAATGGCGGCTTGCTTCGCTGCTGGCTGCAGTCAAGTTGCTTGTGTGCTATTGCTTCACCCAGAGGTGCCCATAGAATTTATCGCTTCATGTGGGCCTCAGACCTTCCCCGAAAGGCAGCAACAATTATCCTCCGACTGCTACCTTAAAAGTGGTTTAGACACTCTAAGAAAGAACCGTTCACATCCGCAGCAAGGCCAGCGTTTGTCACTCATCCCTAATTACTCTTGACAACTGAGTGTCTTGCTAGGCCATTTCAGAGGGCAGTTAAGAGCCAACCACATTGCCATGGGTCTGGAGTCACAAGTAGGCCAGACCGGGTAAGGATGGCAGATTTCCTTCTCTAAAGGAACAGGTTGGGTTCTTACGACAATCGATGGTGGTTTCACGGCGCCATTACTGAGACTAGCTTTCAAATCCAGATCTGCGGTGGGAATTGAACCCATGCCCCCAGGGCATTAAACTGGGCCTCTGGATTACTAGTCAAGTGACTATACTGCTACACCACCGTATGCCTGTAAAACAGGGGCAGAGATGACGGTCTGGAATTGTTGAACTCTATGTTGAGTCCAGAAGGCCATAACGTGGCTAATTGAAAGATGAGGTGCTGTTCCCTGAGCTTGCGACGAGCTTCATTGGAACATTGCAGTGGGCCAAGGACAGAGATGTCAGCGTGAGAGCAAGGTGCAGGATTAAAGATTTTGGATTTTGCCCAGCTAGGGGCAAAAAGCTGACCGAGTGGCCTAATTTATTCCAACCTCAGCTGGAGAAATCGAAACGAGTGGTTCTAGCTGCCTGCTCACCGAGTAAACAGAAAGTCTTGGGCCAACAGAACTTGTCAATTTGGAACAATATCACAAGCCTTGGCACGAGGCACTCCAATTATATAGCATTTATATGCTTTGGTGCATGTGTTTCCTATTTGCCGAACAAGTCCTTTCATTGGCCCTGACCCTTTTCAGGGTCACTTCTCAGTATAATGATTGCTCGTAGAGACTAGTGAATTATCATGCTGCAATGTTATATATCCAACCCCATGTTTCTCATCTCACAGAACTATTGTACAGTAAATGGAAATGATAAATAATTCAGTTTGATTATATTGTATAATAGTCAGTATATAAATTACACATTACAGTCAATGTAACTACAACAGCTTGCATTTATATAGTGCCTTTAATATAGTAAGATGCTTCAGAGGAGTGTTAACAAACAAAATTTGATGCCAAGCCCCATATTAGGCAGGAGCTTAGTCAAAGAAGTGGGTTTTGAGGGGCGTCATTAAGGAGTTGGCGAGGCGGAGACATTTATTGGAGGAAATTTCCAGAACTTCGGGTCGAGGCAGCTGAAGGCATGGTTGCCAAAAGTGGAGTGAACTAAAGCAAGGAAAGGCACGAGACCTGAATTGGAGGATTATAAATACTGTCAGTGGCAACACTCCGACCTCTGAGTCAAAAGGTCTTGGGTTCAGGCCCCACTCCGCTTGACCATGTAATCCAGGCTGACACTCGCAGTGCAGTACTGAAGGAGTGCTGCACTGTCTAGAGGTGCTGTCTTTCAGAAGAGGCATCAAGCCGGGGCCCTGTCTGCCCTCTCAGGTGGGCATAAAAATCTCGTAGCAGTATTCAACGAGGAGCTCTCCCTGGTGTCCTGGGCAATACTTATCCCTCAACTAAAATCACTAAAACTGATTATCCGGTCATTATCTCATTGCTGTTTGTGGGATCTTGCTGTGTACAAATTGGTTGCCTGGTTTCCAACATTGTAACAGTGACTGCTTCAAAAAGTACTTCATTGGCTGGTAATGTACTTTGGGATGTCATAAGAGGTACTATATAAATGCAAGTCTTTCTTGTCGTTCCCTCCTTTCCTTTCCATCCTTCTCTTCCTTACGCACTGATCTAGCTCAATCCAACCAGGACAGTGGTTGGAATGCCTCCAATGGATGCAGCCCTCCTGAGGTGCAGAAGAGAATTAGCCTCAATTCTTCCTCTTAATCACCGATTTCTGCCACTGGATGGCCTCGCCTTATGGATGTTGGGTAAGGCTGCGTTCGGGCTAAGCCCTGACAGCCTGCGAGCACCCACTACCCAGGTTTCATTGAATGTACAGCACAGAAACAGGCCATTCGGCCCAGATGGTCCATGCTGGCCTTGATGCTCCACACAAAGCTCCTCCCACCCTATTTCATCTCACCCTATCAGCATATCAGTTATTCCTTTCTGCCTCCTGTGCTAATCTCGCTTCCCTTTAAATGCATCTACACTATTCGCCTCAACTACTCCCTGTAGCAGCAAGCTCCACATTCTCACCACTCTCTGGTTAAAGAAGTTTCTCCTGAATTCCCTATTGGATTAATTGGTGACTATTTTATATTTCTGACCTTTCATTTTCAGCTCTCCCACAAGTGGAATCACCTCTACATCTACCCTATCAAATGCCTTCATAATTTTGACCTCTATCAGGACGCCCATCAGCATTCCCTTTTCTCAAAGAGCTCCAACCTGTTCAATCTTTCATGATAAGTACATCTTCTCAGTTCTGGTATCATCCTTTGTAAGTTTTTTGACCCTTCTCCCATGTCTCTATACCCTTATACATGCAAACGTATGAATTAGTAGCAGAAGTAGGCCATTCAGCCCCTCTAGCCTGCTACGCCATTCAATAAGATCGTAGCTGGTCTGTTTGTGTCTCGAATTCCACACTCCCATCTACCCCCGATAACCTTTGATTCCCTCGCCTACCTACCTCCGCCTTAAAAAAAAATATTCAATGACCCCCGCCTCCACCACCTTCTGAGGCAGAGTTCCAAAGTTGCACAACCCTCTGAGAGAAAAAAAAATTTCTCCTCATCTCTGTCCTAAAAGGGCGACCCCTAATTTTAAAACAGTGCCCTCTAGTTCTGGACTCACCCTATATGGAGAGCAGAAATGCGCACAGTACTCCAAGTGTGGTCTAAACATAGTTTGAATCATGTTTAACACAACTTGCCTGATTTTTAACTCTTTCCTTCTAGAAATTAACCCCAAAGCTTAGTTTGCTTTTTTATGGCCTTATTGACATGAGTCACTACTTTTAGTGTTTTGTGCATCTGGCGCATGAAGGATGGCCATTCATCATAGAGTGATAGAATCTCAGAGCACAGAAGGAGACCATTTAGCCCATCATAAGAGCATAGGAACTAGGAGCTGGAGTACGCCATTGGCCCTTCAAGCCTGCTCCGCCCTTCAACAAGATCATGGCTGATCTACCTCAGCTCCACGATCCCGCACTATCGCCGTTTTCCTTAATTAGTTCCCAAAAATCTATTGACCCCTGTCCTGACTATACTCAGTGACTGAGCATCCACAGCTCTCTGAGGTAGAGAATTCCAAAGATTCAAAACCCTGGGAGTGAAGAAATGTCTGCTCATCTCACTTCTAAATGACCGACCCCTTATTCTGAGATTCTGACTCCGTGCTCTAGGTTCTGCAGCCAGAGGAAACATTTTCTTGGCATCTGCCCTGTCAAGCCTCTTAAGAATTTTATATGTTTCAACGCGATCACCTCTCATTCTTCTAAACTCCAGGGAATATAGGTCTCGCCTACTCAATCTCTTCTCATAGGACAATCCCCTCATCCCAGGAGCCAGTCTAGTGAATCTTCATTGCACTCCCTCTTCCTTCCTTAGGTGAGGAGAACAAAACTGCAAACAGTGTCTGTGCTTGCTCTTTGAACAAGCTATTGAGTTAATCCCATTGCCTTGCTCTATCCCCATAGCCCTGTGGCAGGGGGGTGGGAACCAGAGCTGTAGGACAGCTAGTGAAATAAATGAGGAGGACATAGTAAATAAGGTCAGTAGGACTAAGAGGAAGAGCAGGCAGGGAGATGTTGCTGAGCACAGCGGAACTGGTGGTCTGAAGTGCATTTGTTTCAATGCGAGCAGTATAACAGGTAAGGCAGATGAACTTAGAGCTTGGATTAATACTTGGAAATATGATGTTGCTATTACAGAGACTTAGTTGAGGGAAGGGCAGGATTGGCAGCTAAATGTTCCAGGCTTTAGAAGCTTCAGGCGGGATAGAGGGGGATGTAAAACGGGTGGGGGAGTTGCATTACTGGTTAAGGAGAATATCACAGCTGTACTGCGGGAGGACACCTCAGCGAGGCAATATGGGTGGAGCTCAGGAATAGGAAGGGTGCAGTCACGATGTTGGGGGTTTACTACAGGCCTCCCAACAGCCAGCAGCAGGTAGAGGAGCAGATATGTAGACAGATCTTGGAAAGATGTAAAGGTAACAGGAGTGTGGTGGTGGGTGATTTTAACTTCCCCTATATTGACTTGGACTCACTTAGTGCTCGGGGCTTGGATGGGGCAGAATTTGTGAGGAGCATCCAGGAGGGCTTCTTGAAACAGTATGTAGATAGTCCAACTAGGGATGGGGCCATTCTGGACCTGATATTGGGGAATGAGCCCGGCCAGGTGGTTGAAGTTTCAGTGGGGGAGCATTTCGGGAGCAGTGACCATAATTCCATAAGTTTTAAGGTACTTGTGGATAAGGATAAGAGTAGTCCTCGGGTGAAGGTGCTAAATTGGGGGAAGGCTAATTATAACAATATTCGGCAGGAACTGAAGAATTTAGATTGGGGGCGGCTGTTTGAGGGTAAATCAACATCTGACATGTGGGAGTCTTTCAAACGTCAGCTGATTAGAATCCAGGACCAGCATGTTCCTGTGAGGAAGAAAGACAAGTTTGGCAAGTTTCAGGAAGCTTGGATAACACGGGATATTGTGAGCCCAGTCAAAAAGAAAAAGGAAGCATTTGTAAGGGCTGGAAGGCTAGGAACAGACGAAGCACTTGAGGAATATAAAGACAGTAGGAAGGAACTTAAGCAAGGAGTTAGGAGGGCTAAAAGGGGTCATGAAAAGTCATTGGCAAACAGGATTAAGGAAAATCCCAAGGCTTTTTATACATATATAAAGAGCAAGAGGGTAACCAGGGAAAGGGTTGGCCCACTCAAGGACAGAGATGGGAATCTATGTGTGGAGCCAGAGGAAATGGGCGAGGTGCTAAATGAGTACTTTGCATCAGTATTCACCAAAGAGAAGGACTTGGTGGATGATGAGCCTAGGGAAGGGAGTGCAGATAGTCTCAGTCATCTCATTATCAAAAAGGAGGTGTTGGGTGTCTTGCAAAGCATTAAGGTAGATAAGTCCCCAGGGCCTGATGGGATCTACCCTAGAATACTGAGGGAGGCAAGGGAAGAAATTGTTGGGGCCTTGACAGAAATCTTTGCATCCTCATTGGCTACAGGTGAGGTCCCAGAGGACTGGAGAATAGCCAATGCTGTGCCTTTGTTTAAGAAGGGTGGCAAGGATAATCCAGGAAATTATAGGCCGGTGAGCCTTACGTCAGTGGTAGGGAAACTATTAGAGAGGATTATTCGGGACAGGATTTACTCCCATTTGGAAACAAACAAACTTATTAGCGAGAGACAGCATGGTTTTGTGAAGGGGAGGTCGTGTCTTACTAATTTGATTGAGTTTTTTGAGGAAGTGACGAAGATGATTGATGAAGGAAGGGCAGTGGATGTTATCTATATGGACTTTAGTAAAGCCTTTGACAAGGTCCCGCATGACAGACTGGTACAAAAGGTGAAGTCACACGGGATCAGAGGTGAGCTGGCAAGATGGATACAGAACTGGCTCTGTCATAGAAGACAGAGGGTAACAGTGGATGGGTGTTTTTCTGAATGGAGGGATGTGACTAGTGGTGTTCCGCAGGGATCAGTGCTGGGACCTTTGCTATTTGTAGTATATATAAATGATTTGGAGGAAAATGTAGCTGGTCTGATTAGTAAGTTTGCGGACGACACAAAGGTTGGAGTTGCGGATAATGATGAGGATTGTCAGAGGATACAGCAGGATATAGATCGGTTGGAGACTTGGGCGGAGAAATGGCAGATGGAGTTTAATCCAGACAAATGTGAGGTAATGCATTTTGGAAGGTCTAATGCAGGTGGGAGGTATACAGTAAATGGCAGAACCCTTAGGAGTATTGACAGGCAGAGAGATCTGGGCGTACAGGTCCACAGGTCACTGAAAGTGGCAACGCAGTTGGATAAGGTAGTCAAGAAGGCATACGGCATGCTTGCCTTCATCGGTCGGGGCATAGAGTATAAAAATTGGCAAGTCATGTTGCAGCTGTACAGAACCTTAGTTAGGCCACACTTAGAATATTGCCTGCAATTCTGGTCGCCACACTACCAGAAGGACGTGGAGGCTTTGGAGAGGGTACAGAGAAGGTTTACCAGGATGTTGCCTGGTCTGGAGGGCATTAGCTATGAGGAAAGGTTGCAAAAACTCGGATTGTTTTCACTGGAACGACGGAGGTGGAGGGGTGACATGATAGAGGTTTACAAAGTTATGAGTGGCATGGACGGAGTGGATAGTCAGAAGCTTTTTCCCAGGGTGGAAGAGTCAGTTACTAGGGGACATAGGTTTAAGGTGCGAGGGGCAAAGTTTAGATGGGATGTGCGAGGCAAGTCTTTTTTACACAGAGGGTGGTGAGTGCCTGGAACTTGCTGCCAGGGGAGGTGGTGGAAGCAGATACGATAGCGACGTTTAAGAGACATCTGGACAAATACATGAATAGGAACGGAATAGAGGGATATGGGCCCCGGAAGTGCAGATGGTGTTAGTTTCGGCAGGCATCAAGATCGGCGCAGGCTTGGAGGGCCGAATGGCCTGTTCCTGTGCTGTACTGTTCTTTGTTCTTTCCTTTACAAGTGTATCTACATTACCTTTTGAAAGTTACTATTGAAGTTGCTTCCACAGCCCTTTCAGGCAGTGCGTTCCAGATCATCACTGCGCAAGTAAACTCTCCTCACTTTCCCTGTCTTCCACTCCGTTCCCCTGATTCTTTTTCCAACTATCCTAAATTTGTGTCCTCTGCTTACTGACTCGCCTCCCACTGGAAACAGTTCCTCCTTATTTGTTTGAGCAATGGTTGGGTGAGATGTCAGAGGGCACTGGGAAGCTGAGGAAATATGCCCAAGGAAAAGTCAACCCCTTAAGGTGGGGAAAAGTTGGAGATGGAAAAGATCTAAAGGAAGAGGGAGAACGAAATGGGTTGCAGATTGATAATTGGAATTGGGGAAAGAAAGAAAGACTTGCATTTATATAGAGCTTTTCACGGCCTCGGGAGATCCCAAAGTGCACATTAGTCAATGAGGTGCTTTACATCGGAACAGGAAGAGGCCATTTAGCTGCTCGAGCCAGTTCCGCTGTTCAATGCGACCTAACTCCATAAACCTGCCTTTGCCCCATATCCTTTAATACCTTTGATGAACAAAAATCTACCAATCTCAGATTTTGTTCCCTGCCCAATGTCGGGTTTTATGGTTTGGGGGGGGGGTGGCAAAGAACTGGAGCAGCAGCGGCCGACGCTGGAATTGCTGGGCCCCATCTTCCCAGCGGCAGTGAGGCTCGTTGGCAGCACCTCCGCCGCCTTGCGATGGGACCCTAATTTAAATATGTAAAATACCGCTCTGCATAAATTTCAATGTAATTCGCCGCAATCTTCCCTTCAGCTCCCAATCTTGAGCTGGTCACGCGGCACTCACGCGCCTTCACTTTCCCATCCACGAGAAGCTGGTGCCAGCGAGGTGGGGAAGAGGTCAACTCTGCATGATTTCTATGGGGAAGGTAGCAGGGCGGGGTGGGGTGCGGAAAGGGGTCAACTCTGCGTTACGTTGAACTGTTTGCAGGGCTGGCAGCCTTTTAAAAATGGCGCCAGCACCTGCTTCGGCATCAGGTGACGCCGTGAATGGCATCGCCAATGCCACCTCCGCCACATGATTGGGGGTGGCGGCCACCGTCAATATGTTCAATGGCTGCCCGCTGCGATAACGCAGCAGCATGGGTCCCATGTGGGGCAGCCGCCATTTTCTGCACCTGCTGCCACTCCTGGCGGCAGGACAACAGAATCCTGCCCTTTGCTTGAAGGAATGTTTCCTAATTTCACTCCTGAAAGGTCTGGCTCTAATTTTTAGATGATGCCCCCAAGTCCTAGAGTCCCCAACCAGTGGAAATAGTTCCTCTCTATCTACCCTATTTGTTCCCCTTGATATCTTGAAAACCTCAAATCACTCCTGAACCTTCTAAATTCTAGGGAATACAACCCTAGTTTGTTTACTGTCTCCTTGTCGCTAAACCTTACAGTCCAGGTATCATTCTAGTAAATCTACGTTGCACTCCCTCCAAGGCCTATATATCCTTCCTCTGTTGAGATGCCCAGAACTGCTCATGGATCTCCTGGTGTGGTCTAATTAGGACTTGATAGAGCTGAAGCATGCCTTCTGTCCACTTGTATTCTAGCCCTCTAGATATAAAGGCCAACATTCTATTAGCCTCTATGATTATTATCTGGACCTGTTCATGACATTTTAATGACCTGTGTACCTGGGCCCCAAAGTGTCTTTGGACCTCCACTATTTCTGGCTTTTCAACATTTAGAACATCTTTGTTCTACCTTTTTAAGTCCAAAGTGAATGACCTCACATTTGCCTACTCAGCTTTCCTTGACCTTCCCTTAACCCTACACGCCATCCCTTAACCGTTGAAATCCACCGTTTGGCCCATCCGCTTAATCTATCAATATCTCTTTTTGTAATTTTACACTTCCATCTACACTGATTACAATGCCACCAATCTTTGTGTCATCAGCAAATTTGGATGTGACTGTCTATCCATCATCTAAGTCATTAATAAATAGTGACTAGTTGAGGCCCCTACACAGATTCTTGCGCCACACTCTGCCAAGTAGAGTAACGGCCCATTATCCCTACTCTCTGTCGCCTTGCACTCAGCCAATTTCCTAACCAGGTCAATAATTTCCTTTAATTTCATGAGATTCAGCTTTAACTAACAGTGTCTTACCAGGGACTTTATCAAATGCCTTTGTGAAGACCATAGATGCTGTCCACTACTTTAGTCACTTCTTCAAAAAATGCAGTCAAATTCATCAAGCATGACCTGCCCTTTCCAAAACCATGCTGACTCTTTCTGATTAGCTGAAAATTTTCAAGGTGTTCAGTCTCCCTATCCTTAATTATAGACTTGAGCAATTTCCTGATAACAGATATTTAGCTAACAGGTCTATAATCCCTGGTCTCCCTCTCTCACCTTTCTTAAATAGCAAAGCGGCATGCACAATTTTCCAATCTTAAAGGAATGGTTTCTGAATTGAGAGAACTTTGAAAGATTGTAGTTAGGGAATCTGCAATGTTCCAATTTACTTCCTTTAAGTCCCTGGGATGGAAACCATCTGGTCCTGGGGTTTTGTCCCTCTTTAGCGTTATTAATTTCTCCGTTACTGTTGTCTTGCTTGCGTTAATTTTGGTGAGTCCCTCTGCCAGATTCATTATTAGTTTCCTCGGGATGACTGGCATACTGACCTCTTCCTCTACTGTAAATACTGCCGCAGAGTAACTATTCAGCGTGTCTGCCATTTCCTTATTTTCATTGACGATATCACCATTATCAGTTTTCCAGGAGCCAACGTCGCTCCTGACAACATTTTTCATTTTTCTTTCTGAAATTAAAGGTTTTTTTTGTGTAGATTTTGATATTCCTTGCAAGTTTCTTTTCATACTCCCATTTTGTAGCTGTTACTATCTGCTTTATCACCTTTCGCTGTTCTTTGTATCTTTCCCATTTGACAGGATCTGTGGTATTTTTGGCATTTTATATGCTTTTTGCTTCTAGTTTTATGTTGACTCTTACCTCTTTAGTTGCTCCTAGCTGCTTTTTTTTTTTTGGCAAGGGGAGCTTTTGCCCCTTAGGAGTATAAACTGGCTCTGTATCACATTAAGTTCTTTTTTTGAACACTGATCTTCTGTCATTTTATTCATTAACAGATTTGGCCCAGTTTACTGTGGACAGTCTCTGTCTCAATCCATTGAAGTCAGGCATCTTAGTAACTGTTTCTCCCTTTCAAACATTACATTGAACTTGACCAGATTATGTTCACTACTCGATAAATGTTCACACACTGTTAGGCTGTTAACTAAAGCTGGCTCATTACTCACGACTAATGTTTAATATAGAAACACGGCAGCTAATCTGTCCACAGGAAGCTCCGACAAACAGCAATTTGATAATGATAATCTGCTTTAGTTATGTTGGTTGAGCAATAAATAAAGACCGGGACACCGGGGAGAACTCCCTCACTCTTCAAATTGAGTCATGAGACGTGTTACGTCCACCTGAGAGGGAAGATAGAGCCTCAGTTCAACGTCTCATTTGAAAGACAGTCCTTCCGACAGTCCATTGGGAGCGTTGGCCAGGCATTTGTGCTCGAATCTCTGGAGTGGACCATGAACCCATAACCTGCTGCCTCAGAGGAGAGAGTGCTACCCACTGAGCCACAGCTGACATCGATGGTAGAATACACCTGCTGTATTGCCGGTTAAATGGGATCATCATTTTCCAGGCCATTCAGGGAAAGAGTGGTTAGCATTCAAGACAAAGTCATGTACCTGAAGGGAGCAATGCGTAAATGGCAATTAAGACAGTTCTCTGCTCGGTGTAGCTCCAGCCTGTTATGTGAGGCCTCCAACATAAGCTTGTGGTTTTGTAATTAATTGTAAACACAACTGCGGTCCTGCTAGAACACATGAGGTAACTGCAGCTACATTCCCAACATCTGCTTTTAAAACGTCGGCTGCACATTATATGTAACTTGATCGGAGTTTGTGGAAAGATTTAGAATGTCATGTGTTTGAGGTTTGTTCTCTGTTTTGGGAGGATTTCTTGTCTGGTCCTGCCTACTGACTCACTTTTAACCCATTAGTGATAATCACTGCCTGAGAGTAAAGATAAACTTCAAACACTATCTTCATCCCTGCCCTTTGTCCTTCTCATCTTTTCTCTTCTCCCCCCCCCCCCCCCCTTCCCTCTCTTTTCCCCCCCCCCCTTCCCTCTCTTTCCCCCCTTCCCTCTCTTTTCCCCCCCTTCCCTCTCTTTTCCCCCCCTTCCCTCTCTTTTCCCCCCCTTCCCTCTCTTTTCCCCCCCCTTCCCTCTCTTTTTCCCCCCCCTTCCCTCTCTTTTTCCCCCCCTTCCCTCTCTTTTCCCCCCCTTCCCTCTCTTTTTCCCCCCCTTCCCTCTCTTTTCCCCCCCTTCCCTCTCTTTTCCCCCCCTTCCCTCTCTTCCCCCCCTTCCCTCTCTTTTTCCCCCTTCCCTCTCTTTTTCCCCCCTTCCCTCTCTTTTTCCCCCCCTTCCCTCTCTTTTTCCCCCCCTTCCCTCTCTTTTTCCCCCCCTTCCCTCTCTTTTTCCCCCCCTTCCCTCTCTTTTTCCCCCCCTTCCCTCTCTTTTTCCCCCCCTTCCCTCTCTTTTTCCCCCCCTTCCCTCTCTTTTCCCCCCTTCCCTCTCTTTTTCCCCCCCTTCCCTCTCTTTTTCCCCCCCTTCCCTCTCTTTTTCCCCCCCTTCCCTCTCTTTTTCCCCCCCTTCCTCTCTTTTTCCCCCCCTTCCCTCCTTTCCCCCCTTCCCTCTCTTTTTCCCCCCTTGCCTCTCTTTTTCCCCCCCTTCCCTCTCTTTTTCCCCCCTTCCCTCCTTTTCCCCCCTTCCTCTCTTTTCCCCCCTTCCCTCTCTTTTCCCCCCCTTCCCTCTCTTTTTCCCCCCTTCCCTCTCTTTTTCCCCCTTCCCTCCTTTTTCCCCCCCCTTCCCTCTCTTTTTCCCCCTTCCCTCTTTCCCCCCTCCTCTTTTTCCCCCCCTTCCCTCTCTTTTTCCCCCCCTTCCCTCTCTTTTTCCCCCCCTTCCTCTCTTTTCCCCCCCTTCCCTCTCTTTTCCCCCCTTCCTCTCTTTTTCCCCCCCTTCCCTCTCTTTTTCCCCCCCCTTCCCTCTCTTTTTCCCCCCCTTCCCTCTCTTTTTCCCCCCTTCCCTCTCTTTTTCCCCCCCTTCCCTCTCTTTTTCCCCCCCTTCCCTCTCTTTTCCCCCCCTTCCCTCTCTTTTTCCCCCTTCCCTCTCTTTTTCCCCCCTTCCCTCTCTTTTCCCCCCTTCCCTCTCTTTTCCCCCCTTCCCTCTCTTTTCCCCCCTTCCCTCTCTTTCCCCCCCCTTCCCTCTCTTTTTCCCCCCCTTCCCTCTCTTTTTCCCCCCCTTCCCTCTCTTTTTCCCCCCCTTCCCTCTCTTTTTCCCCCCCCTTCCCTCTCTTTTCCCCCCCCTTCCCTCTCTTTTTCCCCCCCCTTCCCTCTCTTTTTCCCCCCCCTTCCCTCTCTTTTTCCCCCCCCTTCCCTCTCTTTTTCCCCCCCCTTCCCTCTCTTTTCCCCCCCCTTCCCTCTCTTTTCCCCCCCTTCCCTCTCTTTTCCCCCTTCCCTCTCTTTCCCCCTTCCCTCTCTTTTCCCCCCTTCCCTCTCTTTTCCCCCCTTCCCTCTCTTTTCCCCCCTTCCCTCTCTTTTCCCCCCTTCCCTCTCTTTTCCCCCCTTCCCTCTCTTTCCCCCCCTTCCCTCTCTTTCCCCCCTTCCCTCTCTTTCCCCCCCTTCCCTCTCTTTCCCCCCCTTCCCTCTCTTTCCCCCCCTTCCCTCTCTTTCCCCCCCTTCCCTCTCTTTCCCCCCCTTCCCTCTCTTTCCCCCCCTTCCCTCTCTTTCCCCCCCTTCCCTCTCTTTCCCCCCCTTCCCTCTCTTTCCCCCCTTCCCTCTCTTTCCCCCCTTCCCTCTCTTTTCCCCCCCTTCCCTCTCTTTTCCCCCCTTCCCTCTCTTTCCCCCCTTCCCTCTCTTTTCCCCCCTTCCCTCTCTTTTCCCCCCTTCCCTCTCTTTCCCCCCTTCCCTCTCTTTTCCCCCCTTCCCTCTCTTTCCCCCCCTTCCCTCTCTTTTCCCCCCCTTCCCTCTCTTTTCCCCCCTTCCCTCTCTTTTCCCCCCTTCCCTCTCTTTTCCCCCCTTCCCTCTCTTTCCCCCCTTCCCTCTCTTTTCCCCCCTTCCCTCTCTTTTCCCCCCTTCCCTCTCTTTTCCCCCCTTCCCTCTCTTTTCCCCCCCTTCCCTCTCTTTTCCCCCCTTCCCTCTCTTTTCCCCCCTTCCCTCTCTTTTCCCCCCTTCCCTCTCTTTTCCCCCCTTCCCTCTCTTTTCCCCCCTTCCCTCTCTTTTCCCCCTTCCCTCTCTTTTCCCCCCTTCCCTCTCTTTTCCCCCCTTCCCTCTCTTTTCCCCCCTTCCCTCTCTTTTCCCCCCTTCCCTCTCTTTTCCCCCCTTCCCTCTCTTTTCCCCCCTTCCCTCTCTTTTCCCCCCTTCCCTCTCTTTTCCCCCCTTCCCTCTCTTTTCCCCCCTTCCCTCTCTTTTCCCCCCTTCCCTCTCTTTTCCCCCCTTCCCTCTCTTTTCCCCCCCTTCCCTCTCTTTTCCCCCCCTTCCCTCTCTTTTCCCCCCCTTCCCTCTCTTTTCCCCCCCTTCCCTCTCTTTTCCCCCCTTCCCTCTCTTTTCCCCCCTTCCCTCTCTTTTCCCCCCCTTCCCTCTCTTTTCCCCCCTTCCCTCTCTTTTTTCCCCCCTTCCCTCTCTTTTTTCCCCCCTTCCCTCTCTTTTTTCCCCCCCTTCCTCTCTTTTTTCCCCCCCTTCCCTCTCTTTTTTCCCCCCCTTCCCTCTCTTTTTTCCCCCCCTTCCCTCTCTTTTTTCCCCCCCTTCCCTCTCTTTTTTCCCCCCCTTCCCTCTCTTTTTTCCCCCCTTCCCTCTCTTTTTTCCCCCCTTCCCTCTCTTTTTTCCCCCCCTTCCCTCTCTTTTTTCCCCCCCTTCCCTCTCTTTTTCCCCCCCTTCCCTCTCTTTTTTCCCCCCCTTCCCTCTCTTTTTTCCCCCCCTTCCCTCTCTTTTTTCCCCCCCTTCCCTCTCTTTTTTCCCCCCCTTCCCTCTCTTTTTTCCCCCCCTTCCCTCTCTTTTTTCCCCCCCTTCCCTCTCTTTTTCCCCCACCTTTCCCCCCCTTCATTCTCTCCCCCCTTTAAGGGGAAGCTAGATAAGCAGATGAGGGAATAGAAGGATATGCTGATGTTTAGATTAAATAGTGTGGACATGGATTAGTTGGGTCAATGACCTGTTTGCTGTATATTTAATGTAATTCTAAGAACTTATACTGAGACACATATGGGGCCCTACAGTACCAGAAGGGAGTGAATTATTCCTTTTTACCTGCAGTATACTGTACATGTACAGGAGCTGGCACTGAGATACACATGGGCTGTGCAGTTTCAGATGGGAGTGAATCCTTGCTGCCTGCCTGCGTGTTTGGGTGATTCATTAAAAGCTGGTCCCGAAGCATTGCATGGTGTCCAGGGTGACTGGGGTGCCTGTACTTGTTGCTGCTCACATGTCCAGTTCTGTGGACGCGCTTTACTCCATCATTGATTTCTTTGCTGTTGTCGTATTTCGGGGGGATCTGGAGGTTTGATTTTTTTTTTAAATCACTGTGGTCTTCTCCGAGCACTCCAGTGAAACCGTGAGTGTCAGCCTGCAGTGGGCCCGACAGTTTACAGATAATTTCCCCTGGCAGAAGCATCTTTGCCTCGCACTGTTTGAGAGGCAGCTGGTATGATGCTGATTCAGAGGATTATTTTACTGAGGTGACTGCAGGATGTCCGGTCTAAATGTTCTCAGTGTAAAAGCAACAGAGAGAGAAAGATCCATGAGTGGGACCTCCTCTTCAGTCCCTCTACAACGTACCACAAGCATGTACCTTACTTTCTCTTGTGCATGAACACCCCACTCTCTTTTCTCTATCTCTCCAGCTCTTTATCCCTGCCTCCCGTCTTCTTTCTCTCCACCTCCTACCCTCTCCCCCCCCCACCTCTCTCTCCCGCCCCCCCTCTATGTCTCTCTCTCCCGCCCCCCTCTATGTCTCTCTCTCCCGCCCCCCTTATGTCTCTCTCTCCCGCCCCCCTCTATGTCTCTCTCTCCCGCCCCCCTCTATGTCTCTCTCTCCCGCCCCCCTCTATGTCTCTCTCTCCCGCCCCCCTCTATGTCTCTCTCTCCCGCCCCCCTCTATGTCTCTCTCTCCCGCCCCCCTCTATGTCTCTCTCTCCCGCCCCCCTCTATGTCTCTCTCTCCCGCCCCCCTCTATGTCTCTCTCTCCCGCCCCCCTCTATGTCTCTCTCTCCCGCCCCCCTCTATGTCTCTCTCTCCCGCCCCCCTCTATGTCTCTCTCTCCCGCCCCCCTCTATGTCTCTCTCTCCCGCCCCCCTCTATGTCTCTCTCTCCCGCCCCCCTCTATGTCTCTCTCTCCCGCCCCCCTCTATGTCTCTCTCTCCCGCCCCCCCTCTGTCTCTCTCTCTCCCGCCCCCCCTCTGTCTCTCTCTCTCCCGCCCCCCCTCTGTCTCTCTCTCTCCCGCCCCCCCCCTCTATCTCTCTCTCTCCCGCCCCCCCCTCTATCTCTCTCTCTCCCACCCCCCCCCTCTATCTCTCTCTCTCCCGCCCCCCTCTATCTCTCTCTCTCCCGCCCCCCCTCTATCTCTCTCTCTCCCGCCCCCCCTCTATCTCTCTCTCTCCCGCCCCCCCCCTCTATCTCTCTCTCTCCCGCCCCCCCTCTATCTCTCTCTCTCCCGCCCCCCCTCTATCTCTCTCTCTCCCGCCCCCCCTCTATCTCTCTCTCTCCCGCCCCCCCCTCTATCTCTCTCTCTCCCGCCCCCCCCTCTATCTCTCTCTCTCCCGCCCCCCCCTCTATCTCTCTCTCTCCCGCCCCCCCCCTATCTCTCTCTCTCCCGCCCCCCCCCTCTATCTCTCTCTCTCCCGCCCCCCCCTCTATCTCTCTCTCTCCCGCCCCCCCCTCTATCTCTCTCTCTCCCGCCCCCCCCCTATCTCTCTCTCTCCCGCCCCCCCCTCTATCTCTCTCTCTCCCGCCCCCCCCTCTATCTCTCTCTCTCCCGCCCCCCCTCTATCTCTCTCTCTCCCGCCCCCCCCTCTATCTCTCTCTCTCCCGCCCCCCCCTCTATCTCTCTCTCTCCCGCCCCCCCTCTATCTCTCTCTCTCCCGCCCCCCCCTCTATCTCTCTCTCTCCCGCCCCCCCCTCTATCTCTCTCTCTCCCGCCCCCCCCTCTATCTCTCTCTCTCCCGCCCCCCCCTCTATCTCTCTCTCTCCCGCCCCCCCCCTATCTCTCTCTCTCCCGCCCCCCCCCTCTATCTCTCTCTCTCCCGCCCCCCCTCTATCTCTCTCTCTCCCGCCCCCCCCTCTATCTCTCTCTCTCCCGCCCCCCCCTCTATCTCTCTCTCTCCCGCCCCCCCTCTATCTCTCTCTCTCCCGCCCCCCCCTCTATCTCTCTCTCTCCCGCCCCCCCCCCCATCTCTCTCTCTCCCGCCCCCCCCTCTATCTCTCTCTCTCCCGCCCCCCCCTCTATCTCTCTCTCTCCCGCCCCCCCCTCTATCTCTCTCTCTCCCGCACCCCCTCTATCTCTCTCTCTCCCGCTCCCCCCCCTCCCTCTCTCTCTCCCGCCCCCCATCTCGTCCACATCCCTTTGCTTTTGGCCTCTTCCCCCACTTTCTTTCACTGCTTCCTTCCTCTCCCCCTCTCTCTTTCCCCTCTGTCTGCTCGCTTGCTCCCCCTCTCTCTCACTATGTTGTTGAATTTACCCCCCTCTGTGATGGCACCTAATATGATTCGGTCAGTGACTGTGCCACTTGGCACAGAGCTGAGTATTACAGATCAGAAAGATCCCACAGGTTCTGCCTCTGCTCTGTGCTGAATGGGCCTCAAAGCCTCTGGTCTAAGACGGAGTCGAGGTGGTGGCTGTGTCTCCTTGCTATTGAGGGAAGGTGCTGGTTTCAGGCGAGCACCAGGTCAGGCTCTGTGAGCAGGTCTCCTCCATCGAGTCCGCCAACACTCGCTGTTCGGACTCACGTAGGAAGGGGATGAGACTGGTCTTCACCAATGGTGCAAAATGGGCTTATACTCATTTCACCAGCCACTTAATTTTATTTTGCCATGAGCAAGCAGTTATGGAGATGGGGAGGGGTAAGGGAATGGAGGAATTTGAAAACACGCATGAGAATACGAGTTCATTTCGTACAGAGTGGTGTAGGTGTGGGGGGATCTGTTTCTCTGCCCTACCTTTAGTAGGTCCCCTTGCCAGCAAGTAGATCTTTCTCGAGGAAGACTATCTGGGATTAAGGGATGAAGTGATTCCCTCGTGGCGGGGATGGAAATTTGGAAGAGGGTGAACCGTGAGAATTCCACTTCACATCTCCCCTGCTAAATCTCCTCCTTTCCTGCTCTCCCTCCCAATGCCCTTGCTTCTATCCAGGTTGATCATATGTCCAGTTTGATCTTGGTGATCATTCTGTTGTTTGAGTAACGGTCCAGTTTGCAAGACTGGATGTGTGCGGCCACAAGGCTGGCACTCTTACTTGCACAAAATGGGCGTTAATCTTAGTTTTTTTTTGTTTGCACGTGTTCCGTTCAGACTTTTATGTATTGTGTACATCCATTTTTAAATGCCTAATCAAATTGTGGACTGGAAAGAAAGATAGTTACCTTTTTCCAATCTGTGCCCAGTGTTGTCCTTCCCAATTCCCTCCTCCGTGCCCTTTCTCCTAATCCCTTCCATGCCCTCCTCTCCCCGTACCCCTCCTCCGTGCCCTTTCCCCTAATTCCTTCCATGCCCCTCTCTCCCCGTACCCCTCCTCCTTGCCCTTTCCCCTAATCCCTTCTGTGTCTCTCTCTTCCCCCAATCCCTCCCCTGTGCCAGCCACCTCACTCCACCCTCAATGCCCATGAATGACATCATCAGAACCCTATTTGCATATTTAAAGGAGGACCACCCCCCACTGGTTACAGGCTTCTTGCCTGCTCAGCAGCCCAGTTAACAGCAACAATAGGTTGCATTTATGTAGCGCCTTTAATGTAGTCAAAACGTCCCAAGGCACTTCACAGGAGCATTATCGGACAGAATTTGACACTGAGCCACAGAAGGAGATATTGGGACCGGTGACCAAAAGCTTGGACAGAGGGATTTTAGGAAGCATCTTAGAGGAGGGAGGGAATTCCAGAGCCTGGGCCCGAGGGAGCTGAAGGCATGACCACATATGGGATTTGAACATGAGGATAAAGGTGGCCTATTAAATAAGTTAGAAATTTTCAACATTTTGATGCATCGTGCTGCAAATTCTCTTCAAGGCAGCAGACATTGGTCACGATCCCTATTCTGCTGTCTGTACAGTGACACCGTGCAGTTACACAGTGAGTAATCCTTACCCTGTTGAATAAACCGTGACTCTGTACAGTTACACAGTGAGTAACCCTTTCTCTGTTGAATAAACAGTGACTCTGTACAGTTACACAGTGAGTAATCCTTACCCTGTTGAATAAACCGTGACTCTGTACAGTTACACAGTGAGTAACCCTTTCTCTGCTGAATAAACAGTGACTCTGTACAGTTATACAGTGAGTAATCCTCATCATGCTGCAGAATGAGTGCCCAATTTAATCTGTGAGGACCATCTTGTTACCCATCAGGCACTGGAGTCACCTTGCATTACAAGGCTTGCAAGCCATTTTTAGCAAGAGACAGTGCTCCTTTAAGTGATTTTGCTGTCTCCATGAACTGCCTTGAATCAATTCAAAATAAAGACAGTAATGATTAACTGTGAAGATCTGTCAGCGACTGCTGAACTCAGCTGTGGCCTTATCGCCCTAGGTCCCTCTGATGGTTTCACCCTCAAGCTCAAGGGCATGTTTGGCACCTTATATAAAAATGTGGATCTTTGGGTAAGTGGTATCCCTCGAAGAGAAGAAAAATCCGAGCCTCTGCTCCACAGCTTTGAATATGTGCGATGCAGAAACGCAGAGAGGACCCAGAGAGATGGAGAGACACAGACTCACACGCGGAGGCAGAAAGAGACATTAGCAGAACAAGAGAGCAGCGAGAGAGACAAAGTTAAACAGAAAAGGGGACTGCGAGACAGGGAAAGGGAGAGTTAGAAAGAGATGGGGAGAATGGGACAGAGAGTTAGAGAGAAGGAGAAAAGAGCGCGATAAAGGGAAGGAAAAGAGAGCAGAAAGGTGAAAGCGCAGATAGAAAAATAAATAGAGCAAGATTAACCCTCTTGTCCTTCCACCATTTTGAGTTGCGTTGAAATTCTCTCGCTCTGCCAGACAATTCTCGTTCTAGTTCCTGGTCTTGGCTGTCCTTTTAGCCTCCCACCTGTTCAATAAATAAGAGTGGCTGCCTGCTATGTTCCTGCCTGAAGTCCCTTTGTGTGGCTCTCTGGATGGTGGGGGTGGGGGGTGCTGTCACCATGGCAACCGGGCCTGCTGGATGCTTTTCTACCTTTGCGTGCTGGGCGGAGAGCGATGAAGTGGTCTTTGAGTCTGCTTCAGACGAATAATTTTTGGCACTCGTTGTCACAATCCACTTGGTACGGTCTCTGCCACAGCACAAGCTGCCCCTTCACCACTTGGAGCTGACAATCTGGAGAAGGCTAGGATTTACCTGGGTACTTCAGCCCTGATTTTAATAGTGGCACTGCCCCCCGATGATACCATTCTTTGCATGTTAAACCTTGTTTGCTGAGTCCGAAAGGATATTTAAGATCACACGGCACTATTTGAAGAGCAGTGGGGAATTCCTGCAGTGTAACATCTCTCCGCAACCAGTTCCACCAGAAACCGGCTAATCCAAAGGCCTCGGCCGGTTGCCTGGATGCAGATCCTGGAACCTTGAAAGCCAAATTTGGGAATACTGACCCAGAGAGTGGTGAGCATGTGGAACTCGCTCCCACAAGTAGTTAAGGCGAATAGTGTTGATGCATTTAAGGGGAAGCTGGAAAGGTACATGAGGGAAAAAGGAATAGAAGAATATGCTGAGATAGAAGAGTATCAATGCTGGCATAGATCTGTGGGACCAAATGGCCTGTTTCTGTGTTGTTCTGTGTAGTGTTATTCATGATCTGGTGCTCCTGTCAGAGACGGTGCATGTAGGGAGCTCCCCTCCGGGGAAATCAGAGGTGTTACACGCAAGCTCAGTATAAACCTTTCAGTTATAACATTCAGTAACACCCCTCACCCTCAGTATAAGACTCTCAGTTATAACATTCTCTCTGTAAGACACCTCACCCTCGGTATAAACCTTTCAGTTATAACACTCCCTTTGTTACACACTCCACGCTCCGTATAAAACTCTCAGTTCGTAGAATGAAACAGCATTGAAGAAGGCCATTCAGCCCATCATGCCTGTGCTGGCTGTTTGAAAGACCTATCCACTCATCCTGCTCTTTCCCCCAGGGACCTGCAGTTACCTCTCTTTCCAATATTTATCCAATTAACTTTTGAATGTTATTAAATCTGTATCCACCTGGCTTTGAGACTTCCATTTCAGATCATGGTAACTCACTGTGTAAATTCTTCCCTCCCCCCCCCCTCATGTGCTTCTGGTTCTTTTGCCAGTTACCTTAAATCTGTGTCTTCTGGTTACTGACCTTTATGGCACTGGAAACAGTTTCTCCTTAATTACTCTATCAAAGCCCTTCATGATTTTGAACCCCTCTATCAAATCTCCCCTTAACCTTCTCTGCTCTAAGGAGAACAACCACAGCTTCTGCAGTCTCTCCACATAACTGAAGTCCCTGATACCATTCCAGTAAATCTCCTCTGCACCCTCTCCAAGGCCTTGACATCCTGCCTAAACTGTAGTGTCCAGAACTGTGCCCCCTGGGGCCTAACGTTTTATAACGGTTCAGTATAATTTTGTTTTTAGACTCTTTCATGGGATGTGGGCATCGCTGGTTAGGCCAGCATTTATTGCCCATCCCTAATTGCCCTTAAGAAAGTGGTGGTGAGCTGCCTTCTTGAACCGCTGCAGTCCTTGGGCTGTAGGTACACCCACACTGCTGTTAGGGAAGGAATGGTGATATATTTCCAGGTCAGGATGATGTGTGACCTGGAAGGGAACTTGCAGCACGTGGTGTTCCCATGCATCTGCTGCCTTTGTCCTTTTAGGTGGGAGAGGTTGCGGGTTTGGAAGGTGCTGTCGAAGGAGCCTTGGCGAGTTGCTGATGTGCATCTTGTAGATGGTACACACTTCTACCACTGTGCACCAGTGGTGGAGGGAGTGAATGTTGAAGGAGTGGATGGGGTGCCAATCAAGAGGACTGCTTTGCCCTGGATGGTATTGAGTTGCTTGAGTGTTGGAGCTGCGCCCATCCAGGCAACCTCCTTGCATTTGTACTCTTTGCCTCTATGTATAAAGCCAAGGATCCTGTAATGCTTTTTTAACCTTCTCAACTTGTCCTGTCACCTTCAAAGTTTTGTGGATGTGCACCCCCGGGTCTGTCTGTTCCTGCACCCATTTTAAAATTGTACCATTTAATTTATATTGCCCCTCCTCATTCTTCACTCCAAAATACATCACTTCACTGCATTAAAGTTAATCTGCCATGTGTTTGCCCATTTCACCAGTCTCTCTGTGTCCTTCTGAAGTCTGTTTGACATTTTCAAGTTTTGTGTCATTTGCAAACCTTGAAATGATGTCCTGTTGAGGTGCAACCTGTCCATCTTGAATGGGTCCCTCCTGCCCTAGAATAATGCCCCAGGAATTTAAAGTTCTCTCTCCTGCACCATTTCCCCAGCCACGTATTAACCTGTCTTGTCCTACTGCTCCTATACGTGACACTGGATGTAATCTAGAGATTATGATCTTTGAGGTACCTGCACTTCAACGTTCTCCCAAGCTCCTGTGAATTTGTCCATAGGACCTCAATTCTTTCTCTACCTATGTTATTGGTTCCAACATGGGCCACGACTTCTGCTGTTCCCCTTCCCCCCTGCCCCCCACCACTGCAAAAAATGTTCTGTGCTCGTTCAATGATGTTTTGTACACTGGCACTAGGGAGGCAACACATTATCTGAGGCTCGCACCAACGCCTATCGCTTCCCTTGACTATTGAATCTCCTATGACCACTGCTCTACACTGTGCCCCCCTCTGCTGTCACCTGCCTCACGGAGCCATGGATGTGCTCCAGACTGAAATCTCCCCTGAGGTGTCATCACCCTGACCGAAATTCACTACTGAAAAAAAGGTTTGAGAGTGCCACGCTCCCAGAGGATTGCCTGCTCCTTCCTACCCTGCCGGATTGTGTACTCTTCTCCTGAACTCTCTGTAGCTGTGGGGTGACCGCCTGGAACATGAACTGTCTCCCCTGCAGTGACTCCATCCTGTCCTCAAGCTTGTGTTCAAGCAACTGGAGGCACTCCCTACGCACGGGTTATCCAGGGCACAGGAAGTGTCCTTGAGTTCCCATGTGGCACAGAAATTGTTGGTAACTGGTCTCAGCTAATTCATTAGTTTGTTTACAAGTCTATCTACTTATGACATAGATGCATGTGTGTATACATATATAATGTCTCATGCTATATAAGAGATACAGATAAAAGGTTGGTTGACAAAAATTGTGGCTTTGTGGCTCATGGAATAGGAGGGTCAGTGTCAGCTTGAATAAAGAATTGGCTTAAGGCCGGAAAACAGCGAGTCGGGGTAAATGGTTGTTTTTCAGACTGGAGGACAGTAGATAGTGATCCCCAAGGGTCAGTGCTGGACCACTGCTTTTTTTATATTTATATATTTGCTGATGACACCAAACTTGGAGGTGTGACAAACAGTGGGGATTATACCAATTGACTGCACCAGGACGTAGGCTAGCAGAATGAGCAGACTAGTGGCCGCTGGAATTTAATACAGAGAACTGTGAGGTGATGCATTTTGGCAAAAGGGATGGAGAGAGACAATATAGACTAAAGGACACAGTTCTGAAGAGTGTGCAAGAACAGAGGGTGGTACATGTGCATAGATCTTTGAAGGTGGCAGGACATATTGAGAGAGTGGTTAATAAAGCACGTGAGAGCGTAGGTTTCAGAAATGGAGCTATTGAGTACAAAAACAGGGAGGTTATGCTGAATCTTTATAAAGCTCTTGTTAGGCCACAACTAGAGTATTGCGTCCAGTTCTGGTTGTCATATTTTAGGAAGGATGTGAGGGTGTTTGAGTGGGTGCAGAGGAGATTTACCAGAATGTTTCCAGGGATGAGGGATTTTAGCTACAAGGTTAGGTTGGAGAAGCTGGGGTTGTTCTCCTTGGAGCAAAGGAGATGAGGGGAGATTTGATCAAGGTGTAGCAAGCTTATGACTGGTTTAGATAAGGTAGACGAAGAAAAGATGTTCCCATCAGTTGATGCTACAAGGACTAGGGGACACAGATTGAAGGTTTTGGGCAAGAGATGTGGGGGGGAATGTGAGAGAGAACTTTTTTACACAGCGTGTGGTAATGACCTGGAACACTCTGCCTACGAGGGTGGTGGAAACAGAGACGATGAATGATTTCAAAAAGAAATTGGATGGGCAGTTGAGGGAAATAAACTTGCAGGGCTACGGGGATAGAGCGGGGGAATGGCACTGACAGGATTGCTCTACAGAAAGCCGGCATGTACTCGATGGGCTGAATGGCCTCCTTCTGTGCCGTTATGACTCTATATCTCTCTCTCTCTCTCACACACACACACACACACACACACACACACACACACACACACACACAGTTTTGACTCCTATTTTTTATTTTATGTATGCCAGATTTTTATTTAATTCCATCCCTTTAATGTTGGCATTGTGTGCTTTAGTAAATTTTAATTTTGCAGCCTTAGATGTAACTAAGTATTCTGATTATTCATATATTTACTTATTTACTGTTGCCACTTGGGTTAAATTACTTAGCACTCCTTCTCGCTCTCACCATTTTTTCCCTTTTTTTTAAGTCTTCACTCTGCAGTGTTTCACTGAGCTCTTGCAATTCTCCTGTTGATTCTTGCTCGTTGCTGTGTTGTGAGACTTGTGCTGTAATCAGGGGTCTTGTTCCAGCAATGGTTCCCCGCAAACCACACTGTGGTTCTGAAGTCCAGCTGCACACAGTCACTTACCCAGTGTCATGCTGTTAGCTGAATGGATTAACAGGATTGGGAAGGGACAGATTGCTTCTAATTATAGATACTGTTGCTTTCGAGGCTTAGATGTCCCCCCTCCTCCTTGAAAATATGCACCTGTTAAAGAAAGACTAGCATTTATATAGTGCATTTCATAATCTCAGAATGTCCCCCAAGTGCTCTTTAACCAATGACAGACTGTTCGAAGTGCCGTCACTGTTGTAATGTAGGAAACGCAGGAGCCAATTTCGAATCATAGAATAGTTACAGCACAGAAGGAGGCCATTGGGCCCATCATTTCTGTGCTGGCTCTCTGCGAGAGCAACTCACCTAGTCCCACTCCCCTGCCCTTTCCCCGTAGCCCTGCAAATCTTTCCTCTTCAGATAATTATCGAATTTGAGCACAGCAAGGTTCTAAAAACAGCAATGAAATAAGGAACAGGATAAATATTAGCCTGGATACGGGAGGAAACTCCCCAGCTCTTCAAATAGCTCCATGGAATCTTTTACGTTCACCCAAGAGGGCAGACGGGGCCTCGGTTTAACGCCTCATCCAAAAGACGGCACCTCCGACAGTGCAGCACTCCCTCAGTACTGCACTGGAGTGTCAGCCTGGATTCTGTGCTGAAGCCTCTGGAGTGGGACTTGAACCTCAGAGATGAGAGCACTACCCACTGAGGTGAAGTAGGGCGGGGGATTTCTCCCCAGGATTCTGGAAAATATCCCTCAGAAACAGGTTATCTGGCCAATACCATGTTGCAGTTTGTGGGATCTTGCTACTAGCAAACTGGCTGCCAGGTTTCCAACATTTACAACAGTGACTGCACTTTCAAAGGTACTTCGTTGGCTGCAAAGAACAGTGGGACATTGAGATCGTGAAAGGCGCTATATAAATGCAAGTTGGTTCTTTTTTCACTTAAGGACGGATTGTGGATTGTTTTAGGCTGTGAACATACTCTCATTTTCCAGTACATAATCTATAGCTGTTGTGCGCCAGTTGGCACCCTGCTTTACTTCAGCAAATATTCAAAGTTCAAAGACGTATTTAAATGAAATCTTATTTTAAAAAGAATGGAAATTAGAAGTGACGAGCGAAAGGAATGTTGCTGAACTCTGTATGTTTTGTGCGTGAGACGTCATTTGTGACCGTGCTTCTTGAAAGCTGCTGGATGTAACGCCATCAATTCCCAACCCCCTCCCCCAAACCCTTGTCAGCAAAAAAAAATAAGAGCTATTCGACCGTGGGGGGTAGTACCCTCAACAGTATCCTTGTATTATACTGGGAGTAATTCCCCTCTGAAGTGGAGAGTATAAATGGGTACGAGAGACTGCTAGATGCGGTTTGAGAGAGAGTTGAAGGATAACACAGCACAGGCATGATGGGCCGAATGGGTGGATGGGATAATTGCACTTTGGTGTGTGCTTTTAAGATTTTTCAATAAGGGTAGAAATTCTGACGCCCCCCCCCGGGTCCAGTCTCCCACTAGCCCCACCGCCCACCCAGCCTTCTCCCACCCCACCAGCCCCTGGAGATCACCGAGAAAAACAGTGCCCCCCAAACCCACAATTTTCAGATTTTTTCCCCCCTATGTAACTGTACACAACAACAACTTGCATTTATATAGCGCCTTTAATGTAGTAAAACACTCAAGACGCTTCGCAGGAGCGATTGTCAAAGAAATAGCCACCAAAGACATTGGCCCTCTTTCCCTCCCCCTGATGTGGAGGCAAGTAGGTAGGATGGAGTTCCGTCAAGACAGGCCTGAAGGCCTGGTGCTGTAAACTGCCATGTTCTCCTGTCCATTTATGGCTTTGCTGTCAGTGGGCAGCTGTCACAGCTCTCCAGGTGGCCCAGGCAGATATAGAAAAGATCCTGGCTTCAATCCCTGGTCTCTGCTGAGTTACATAGAATTTACAGCACAGAAACGGGCCATTTGGCCCATCAAGTCAATGCCAGTATTTATGCTCCACATGACCCTCCCCCCACCCTACTTCATCTCACCCTATCAGCGTAACCTTCTATTCATTTCTCGAAGTTATTGAGTTTTCCCTTAAATGCATCTACACGCTACATCTCCCTATGGTAGCAAGTTCCACATTCTCATCACTCTCTGGGGAAAGAAGTTTCTCCTGAATTCCTTATTGGATTTATTCGTGATTATCTTATATTTATGGCACTAGTTTTGAACTCCACAACAAATAGAAGCATCTTCTCTATATTTAACCCTATCAAATGCCTTCATGACCCAGGAGTGGGGTCCAGCGTCTCGGGCTCATGGTTACAGGACCTCCCCTGAGCACTGCTTCTGGGAAGGACATTGTTTGACTAAAATGGTGGTGGGAAACTGATTAGATACAGAGTAAAGCTCCCTCTCCACTGTCCCCATCAAACACTCCCAGAACAGGTTCAGCACTGGGGATTGGCTCCTCTGTGAGTGGGAGTACTGAGTGCCTCAACGAGGTGCAGCTGACAGTGCTGCAGTCAGTTGCTGGAGAAGGAGTGCTGAGGAGACACTGCAAAAACTTTACAACAACTTTTGCTGCAGAGGAGGAAAGACTTTTGGATTAAGCCTGTATTTCGAGGTGGGTGTTGAGCACCAGACTCTTACTTTATTTGGACTGTTGTGGGAGGTGGAAGAGGCCAGAAGAACAAGGGGTGGGGGCTATACAATTCTGCAGGGAGCTGTGCAGTTGCACTAAAGTTGCAGGGAAGCTCCCTTCCCACCCCAATTGCCCAGCCTGAGTCAGCTGAAGCTGCCTGGCTAATATACAGAAGGGGATAAATAGTGCCTGGGCAGCTTCAGCTGACCCAGGTGAAGATGCCTCCCCCAACCAGAAGACCAGGAGTGTTTACAGTGCTCAGAGTACCACCCTTTAAGGAGAAAGAAAAAGCAAAGTCATCGCTTGCAGCCTGTCTTTCCCTTTTCCTGTATACCCTCAGCCTCTCCCCAAACCTCCTAGTTGGTTTGTTTGTTTGCTTGCCTGCAATTTGGGGGTGGGTTTGGCTCTTGAGCCATGGCAAGCCCATCATCACCGGTGGCGGGGCCTTCTCATACCTATGCTTCTGTGGCCACCCGTGTGACCCCGTCACCTTTTAAATTAATTACTTCAAACCATGGGGTAAAGTGCTATCCCCACCCCAATATGTCTACAGAGGCCTGTGTAAAGGCAATGGCCGAGGTTGTCGGCCCCTCGGCCATTGTGGCAGCCTCAAAAATGTACGGGAAGGCTGTGTTCTTCCTGAAGACCGAGCGGGCTGTGTCCCTGGCCCTGAATAAAGGGCTCACTGTGGGTGGGACTTTCCTGCCGGTGGACCCTCTAGGGGCCACTGCGCAGCGGTTAATGTTATCAAACGTCCCACCCTTTATTCCCAGTGAGCTCCTCCTTCCCCACCTGCACCACATGGGGGAGGTGAGGTCGGGGATCACCCCAGTCCGGCTTGGTCTTCGGGAGCACAGCCTCCAACATGTCTACTCCTTCCGCCGCCAGTTACTTATGCAGCTGGCGCGGGAGGAGGACGCGGAAGGCCAGTTTGATGTGTAGTTCCAGGGGACGGCCTACCGCGTCTTCTGGACCTCGGACGGGGCGCGGTGCCATGTCTGCAAGGGGGTGGGGCATGTTGGTAAGAACTGCCCCAACCTCCCGGCCGCTAGCTCCACCTCGGCGGCCCAGAGTGGTTCCACAGCACCTCCTCCCACTCCCCCCACACATCTAATAGACACCGCTCAGTCGGTGAGGGGAGCGTCTGTCCGAGTGGAAGGAAGACGCGGGGAAAAAAGAAACATCATGAGGCGCGTCCCCTGGACACTTTGACACAACCCAAGCCTGAGCTCAGCCCAAAGCCCATTCCCATGGAATCCACCTGTCCCAGGGCTGGGCTCAGGCCCAGGGTGACTAAAAAGGAAAAAAAAGGTGCGGAGGCCTCTGATGACATGGAGGTCTCTGAGCCTCCGCGCCCTAGTGCGAAAAAGAGAAGGCACCCCTCCACAGAAATAACACAGGGCCCTGAGGTGCAGGGCTCATCTGTTGGAGGGGAGCTGTCACCTGTTTCGGATCCTCAGGTTCCCCCTACCGCCACCACCAAGGCTACAAAGTCCGGGCAGGAGCTCCCTATTCCTCAGGATGGAGGGGAGGGGAAGGCCCCGGTACATGAGGCCCCTCCTGAAGGAGTAAGTGGAGTAAGTGGGGTTTCACAATAGAACCCAGAGAGGACTCCTCCGCCATCGATCCTGGGGGTGGGATCGTGACAGAGGCGGGACCAGCTGGCGCGGCCGGGGCGTCCGCCCCACAGTGTGTGGTGGATGTGTCGGCCGCTGGCGGTGACGACCCGGAGGAGGATGGGGATTCGGTGTGGGGCACGGAGGATGATCTTGATTCCATCGCTAGTGAGGTGGTGGAGTCCCTCGTGCCTCCCACCGAATCTCCTCTCATCCCCACTGCGGAACTCTGGGATTTCCTCGCGGCTTGCAGGGGTTGCCGCGATTAAGTTCAGCTGGCCCTCGGCCGTTGGTCGAATCTGGCGCTGATCATACAGTCTGTCCGTGCCGCCCTGAAGAAAGCGGGCAAGCGCACGGGCGTGAAACTGGTTGAGAGGTGCCGTTTTAATGTGTTCCTCAATGGGTTGCTGGGGGAGTGGAAGGCCAGGTGCACTTCCACTCCCTCCTCACAGTGAGCTGTTGGTGACGGGTTTTAAGTACCTTTGACATGAAGATAACCATAGCCAGCCTCAACATCAACGGCAGCAGGGGGTCTCACCGCAGATTTCACAATCTCTCAGTCCTCAGGGAAGGGAGATACGCGGTGAGCTTTCTGCAGGAAACCCACACCGTTCCGGGAGACGAAGCCACCTGGCTCTTGGAGTGGCAGGGTGGGGTCTACATGAGTCACCTCATCCCTATTTCTAGTGGGTTGGTGCCGCATTTCGTGGCCCGTGTCCAACTTTTATACGCTGCCGCAGAGTGTCTAGTCAAAGTTAACGGGTCCTTGACGGCGCCCTTTCGCTTTGGGAGAGGAGTGCATCAGGGATGCCCCATGTCCGGCCAATTGTATTCCATCTGCGTGGAGCCCTTCCTGTGCCTGCTTCGCAGGAGGTTGACGGGATTGGCTCTGCGCGAGCCGGCCATGCGGGTCATCCTCTTGGCTTACGCCGACAACGTGCTCCTCGTGGTCACAGATCCCGTTGACTTGCGGAGGATGCGCGACTGCCAGCAGACCTTTTCTGCCGCGTCCTCCGCGAGGATCAATTGGGAGAAATGTTCCGGACTCCTGGTGGGTCAGTGGCGGGTGGACTCCCTGCCGGAGGAGATGACGCCTTGTGCGTGGAGCACCACGCACCTCCTCTATCTGGGAGTCCATCTTAGCCCCGCTGAGGAAGCCTGGCCGGCAAACTGGCAGGAGTTGGAGGCGAAAGTCACCGCTCGGCTGGGGCGCTGGACAGGACTGCTCCGAGTGCATTCCTACAGGGGCCGAGCGTTGGTCATAAACCAACTGGTGGCCTCCATGTTGTGGTACCGGTTGGTCACTCTGGCCCCGCCCCCTGTATTTGCCACCAAGATCCAGAAGAAACTCGTCGATTTCTTCTGGGGCAAGAGGAAACACTGGGTCTCTGCCGCGGTCCTGAGTCTCCCGATTGAGGAGGGCAGTCAGTCGCTGGTGTGCGTCCGCACCCAGGCTGCGACTCTCCGCCTTCGGACCCTGCAGAGATACCTGTACGTCGAGCGTCCTCCCAGATGGTGTGCGCTGCCGACATTTTTTCCGCCAGTGTCACTGCCTTCAAGACGACACGCAGCTCCCGGTGGAGTCCGTTAGCCGCGCCTCTCTGAGGGAGTTGCCTGTCTTTTATCTATTCCGAGTCTGGAACATGGTCGCCTCCAGTCAGAGTGCTCCCCCGCTGGCGGAGGAGAGCGCCTCGGCTGTCCGGGCGGCCGACTCCGGGGACGGTCCGGTGGGCGGAGGAGTCGCCGAAACCCCCGGGACGCCCCTCACTGGGGGTGGCGAGGGGGCTCGGGAGTGCGGAGCGATCCTGGCCGAGCTGACCCCCACTCGGCCGGAACTGCTTTTCGGACCCAGGCCCCGAAACCCTCCTCGGGAGCCGGTCCTGCACAACCCGAGCCGCCTTTCGGAAATGCCCTCCGTGCCATTCCAATCGGCGCGGAGGGGTTTCCTGTACGGGCTGCTCCTGCACACTCTCCACTTCCTCGCCCTCGTCAGCCGGCCGGACACGCCCTGGCGGTCCGCGTTGCCATCTGGCGGCGAGGGGAAACCCCGATGGAGGTCTCTCTACGCGGGAGTCTTGCCCCTTTACATCGGGGACCTGGGGTGGAGGGTGCTGCACAGAGCAGTCCCGTGCAATAGGCTTTTAAGTAGGTTCACGGACTCCCAGGCCACCTGTACTTTCTGCGGCCTGGACGAGTCCGTGTTCCACGTTTATACGGAGTGTGCGAGGTTGCAGCCCCTCTTTGAGTATCTGAAGGGGCTGCTCCTCAAATTCTGGCTGCACTTCAGTCCCACGCTCCTGATCTTTGGGCACCTTGTGTGGAGGGGCGTGGGCCGGGAGGAGGATCTCCTTGTCGGTCTGCTCCTGGGCCTGGCCAAGGTGGCAATTCACAGGTCCAGCTTGCGGGCTGTCGGGGTGTCCGTCCTCCCCGATTGCCTGCCCCTCTTCTGCGGTTACGTTCGCGCCCGGGTGTCCCTGGAGAAGGAGCATGCGGTGTCCGCCGGTACGCTTGAGGCCTTCCACGACCGGAGTGCATCGTCGACGCCGAGAGTGGCATTTTAATTTGAGTTTTTTGTTTATCTGGGGTTGATAAAGTTATTTTAAAACTGTAAATATGTACATAAAGGGGGCCTGAGGCATAAAGGCCCCCTCGATGTGAAAAATATAAAAGGGGCCTGGGGTATAAAGGTCACCTTGTAAAAAAAAAAAAACAGGGTTCGATACAGAGTAAAGCTCCCTCGACAAATTCCCTGTTGGATTTATTAGTTACTGTCTTATATTTATGGCCCCTAGTTTTAATCTCCTCAACAAGTGGAACATATTCTCTATATCTACCCTATCAAATCCTTTGATAATCTTAAAGACTTTGGCCAGGCACTCCTCAGACTTGTCCTTTTCTCGAGAAAAGAGTCAGTTGGAGTGTCATAGTATAGGGTGGAAGCACAAAGCTTTTGTATGTTATGAGCCCATTTTGGGAATTAGTAGAGGGATAAGTCCCGTGGGGAGATTCACCTCCATGTCTGCGTTTCCAAAATACTGCCCAGGATGCGAATTTGCAAACTCCGTTGTTACCTTTTGAGAGTTCCGAGAGTTGGTTTGTGCTTGCGTTGGGGTCGCTAGCAGGGTCGGCTTTGGGCTTGCTTGTGACGTCCCTTCACAGTTGAATCGCGTCTGGGCTTGGCTGAGGAAGATCCCATAACCCCAGAAACAGTCGGCGCCTTCAGGAGAGGAAGGGGAGAGATTTCCTCATGCTTGTAATATATGAGCAGTTAACCACTGTGCAAAGGCTGCTTTCTAACGAGATTGTGCAGCAGTTAATGATTTCGAAAATAGAAATATTGAAGCTTGCAATGTGGTGGGTAGGTTTGCAATTCAAACCGGGGTTACAGCTCTTTACACTGTGACCCCCAAGGAATATTATGTAAATTCGGATTTGTGGCCCAGGGGAAAAGTCAAAGATCAAGCCAGGGGCAAGAGCCAAGGCGCAGGACAGCAGAGCTTGGGCTTTCCAATCGGATTTAATATAATCCCACCAGTAGGTCAATATTTAAAATAATGCTTATCCAGAAACGCTAGGCGCAAGGATTAAAAAGAGGAGGCGAACGATGAACTTGTGTTTAGCTAGTGTCAAGCGTTTCAGCCTGTAAATCTTTCCCCGTCAACCGGGTTTAAAAATGAGTTTTAGTCGTTTCCTTTTTGAGACTGTATGATGTTGATCATTCTTGCGTTGCTGTTCCTGGGTCTTCTACTGAGAGATCAGCACAGCAGCAGCTTAATGAACGGGCAGAGAATAGAACAGTGGGTGTGGGAAGAGGGGGATTTGGTTGAAGTAAACATCTCTAACGCCTCGTTCTCCCAGCTCCCGCACCCTTTCCTTTCATCAACAGTCTTGGTTCGCCCTTGTTGACCGCTCTCCGGAGTACATAGCTCCCCTCCATTGTTTGCAGCTCAAGAAGAACAGCGCAGATGTGCGAGAGACATTAGCAAGGTCTTTTGTTAAATGGAAAATGCGGGCAACTCGCAGCAAAACACATTCTGAATGTGCGATTATAATGGACCAGACATTCCCATTCTGTGGAATCCCCAGTCGACCAAAACCCCCTACCATTGTGCAGAATCCCAGTGGTCTAAATGAGTCGGCCTTGACTTTCTCAGGTTTGTGTAAAATAAGCTTCACATATTGAAAACAGAGCGAGAATAATCGACAGCACACAGCAAGCACGAAGAGGGGTGTTGACCGCACCCTCCCTCCACCTGCACTTGTGCTCAGTGCCAGGAGGAGACCAAGCTGCCAGGAGTGTCTTCGAACTGGTGTAACACTCCCCCTACCAGCTACCAACTAAAGAGTTTTGGAATTAAAACAAGAAATCTATGCCATTCGCCTCAACCACTCGCTGTGGTAACGGGTTCCACATTCTCACCATCCTTTGGATAAAGAAGTTTCCCCTGAATTCCCTACTGGATTTATTTAGCGACTGTCTTAGGTTTTGGTCTCCCCCACAAGTATATACCATCAAGCAAAGGCAACAAGGTTGGATTGGCCATATTCTAAGGCATGAGAACTTGCTGAAGGAGGTGATTGGGGGGACATGGACCAAGAGGGAGAAAGAGAATGATGATGTTAGACAACTTGAAATTAAAAATGGGAGGCTCCTAAGAGCAACTGAAGAGGAGAGTGCAAGACCTGTGAGGTGTGGAGAAATACCTAGAGAATCTGGTCCCAGGGGGCAGGTTAGCCACTTAACTATGATAATGAGGCTTCACATCTCCCATTAAATTAGAGGCGCTACAGCCTCTTCTAACCTGTCTTTCCAGGCCTCGGGGATACCTGCCAGATTAAAGGGAGGTGAAGGTTGCATTGGGGATAAGGGAAATGCCTTTATAGCACTGCTTGTGGGCCAGGAGGAGCACATGTGCCATCTGATCCCTATCTGCACCTGGCATGCAGTCTCTTCCAGAACCAAACCTACCAGTCAGGCTAGTTTCTGGGTGAAGGACCTGCTGCAGGGTAAAAGAGACACATACCTTAATTTTAAACTGCCACGGGGTCCGGGGATTCCTGAATTCTATGATTTCGATCCCTCACCCACCCCAGTCAAGATCGGGACTCGAGTCTCTGTTCCACTAACATCCCCCAGCATTCGAACCTTTGGACTTCAAAACCCATGGCCCCCCCACCCCTTGCCTCCCTCAGCCCTCTCTTCTTTCTACAATGTACAGGCTATTAAAACTCGAGCATGAAGCCAATTCACTCCTGCTTACCTCACCGTCTCTCCTGGACGTGTTGACCAACTCACCTCCGAGTCAGGAGATCATGGGCTCCGTTCCCATGACCGACTTCACGCCATCCAGGCCGGCACTGTCGGTGCAGCACTGAGGGAGTGCTGCACTGTCGGGAAATGCTGTCTTTCAGATGAGATGTTAGGTCTCTGCTCCCTTCGTCCTCTCGGGTGGACATTACAGATGTCTTGGTGCTTTTGAAGAAGAGGAGGGGTCTGGTACCATGGGCCACCTCTATCACCAGAACACTGTAGCTAAAACATATGTTAACCACTGCTGCAACCCATCAGGGTTACTTCAACAGCACCTCTCTGCTGTAAAGTCTACCTCAGAGAAGGACCAGCAGCAAAGTTCCACCTCCAAACTCCCCTCCAAGTCACATAGACTTGAATGTTTATCACCGTTCCTTTATTGTCATTGTCAGAATCCTGGAACTCCCTCCCTAACAGCACTGTGGGAGAGCCTACAGTAGACGGTCTTCAGTGGGTCAAGAAGAAGGCCCACCACCACCTTCTCAAGTGCAATTGGGAATGGCCAACAAATGCTAGCCTTACCAGTTTTGCCCACATCCCAAAAACACCTAGTAAAAAACATTTGTCGAGTGAGGGCAGGATTTGGGGTAGACTGTGTTGCTTTCCAGAGTTGAAAACCTACCCATCCCCTCACTCTCAGCTGACATATGAAGGGTGACCACCTGCTTGCGATAGTGGAGGTACTGCCTGTGGAATTGTATCCCAAAGCATGTCTGCACCTTCATAACGGGGGCGCGGAAACTGGGGGATAGGCGAGGGAGGAGTACTATGTTGTCAGGGAGGGAAAGGGTTAAAGAAATGAGAAAAATTTACATTTATAGAGCACCTTACATGACCTCAAAACACCCGAAAGCACGTTAAAGCCAATGAAGTTCTTTTGAAGTGTAGTCACTGTTGTAATGTAGGAAATACAGTAAGCTCCCACAAATAATGTTGTTTGTGTGATGCTGGAAAGCAGCAGGGATACCTCCCCTGCTCCTCTTCAATATAACTTGATGGGATATTTTATTTCCAGCTGAGAGGGCAGACTGGGTCTGGGTTTAACGTCTCATCTGAAAGACGGCACCTCCGACAGTGCAGCACTCCCTCAGTACCGCACTGGGGGTGTCAGCCTAGATTTATGTGCTCAAGTTGCTGGAGCAGGACTTGAACCCATGACATTCTGTCCCAGAGGCTGGATTGCTACCCACTGAGGCACAATGGGCACCAGCTTGCAGTAGGAATTCTGCTGGGATAGCCGAAACACTGGGTGATGGAGGGGACTGTGGATTGCTCCCTACCAGCGGCAGAACTTGTACCTCCTGGGCTTGTTAAAGGAGCCACTTTTACAAGTATCACTACAGAGGGGACGTACTGAAAGGCGGTTTTTTTGCTGATTCCCTTGAAACCTTGTTCAGCAATGTTGACCATATTAGGCCTGGAGGAAATATTCATGACACAAAAAGGAGGCCAGACAAATGCTGAACCTGTGACTGAGAATCCGGTATTATCTGAGAGCTCTCTGATGTTTTTAATAGCTTACAGCACAAGAAGCTTTTACGACTGAACTAAAGAGACGAACCTTTGATTTTGAATTGAAATAAACGAAAAATAGTGCAGATCCTTTTGTCAAGGTTCACGTGGGCCTGAGGTGGAATAATATTTTGTGCCATTCGCTCCTCGTTTGACGCTTTCAGTCACTGCCTCAGAATCAGATCACATTATCACCATAGCCAATTGCCCTTGAGAAGGTGGTGGTGAGCTGCCTTCTTGAACCGCTGCAGTCTTGGGGTGTAGGTACACTCACAGTGCTGTTAGGAAGGGAGTTCCAGGATTTTGACCCAGAGGCACTGAAGGAACGGCGATATAGTACCAAGTCAGGATGGTGTGTGACTTGGAGGGGAACTTGCAGGTGGTGGTGTTCCCACGCATCTGCTGCCCTTGTTCTTCTAGTTGGTAGAGGTTGCGGGTTTGGAAGGCGCTGTTGAAGGAGTCTTGGTGAGTCGCTGCAGTGCATTTTGTATATGGCACACACTGCTGCCACTGTGTCTCAGTGGTGAAGGGAGTGAATGTTGAAGGTGGTGAATCGGGTGCCAATCAAGGGAGCTACTTTGTCCTGGATGGTGTCGAGCTTCTTGAGTGTTGTTGGAGCTGCACCCATCCAAGCAAGTGGAGAGTATTCTTTTGCATTTCTGACTTGTGCCTTGTAGATGGTGGACAGGCTTTGGGGAGTCAGGAGGTGAGATACTCACCACAGAATTCCCAGCCTCTGACCTGCTCTTGTAGCCACAGATGTGGCTGGTCCAGTTCAGTTTCTGGACAATGCTGAACCCCAGGATGTTGATAGTGGGGGGTTCAGCGATGGTAATGCCATTGAATGTCAAGGGGGGATGGTTAGATTCTCTCTTGTTTGAGATGTTCATTGCCTGGCACTTATGTGGTGAGAATGTTATTGCCACTTATCAGCCCAAGCCTGAATGTTGTCCAGGTCTTGCTGCATCTGGACATGGGCTGCTTCAGTATTTGAGGAGTCGCGAATGGTGTTGAACATTGTGCAAGCATCAGCGAACATCCCCACTTCTGACCTTATGATTGAAGGAAGGTCATTGATGAAGCAGTTGCAGCTGGTTGGGCCTAGGACACTACCTTGAGGAATTCCTGCAGTGATGTCATAGAGTCGTACAGCATAGAAACAGGCCCTTCGGCCCACCGCGTCCATGCCGACCATAATGCTTATCGATACAAATCCACCTGCCTGCATTAATTCCATATCCCTCTATGCCTTGCTCATTCAAGTACCTGTCCAGATGCCTCTTAAATGTCGCTACTGTTCCTGCCTCCACCACCACCTCAGGCAGCTCATTCCAGATACCCACTATTCTTTGGGTGAAAAATTTACCCCTTTGATCCCCTTTAAACCTCTTCCCTCTCACCTTAAATCTATGCCCTCTAGTTTTAGTCACCCCTACCATGGGAAACAGACTCTGGCTATCTACCCTATCTGTGCCTCTCATAATTTTATATACCTCTATCATGTCCCCTCTCAGCCTCCTTCGCTCCAGGGAAAACAGACCCAGCCTATCCAATCTCTCTTTATAACTCAAGCCCTCCAAACCAGGCAACATCCTTGTGAATCTTTTCTGCACCCTCTCTAGCTTAATCACAACTTTCCTGTAGTGCGGCGACCAGAACTGCACACAGTACTCCAAATGCGGCCTAACCAACGTTATGTACAACTGTAACATGACCTCCCAACTCTTATACTCAATGCCTCGGCCGATGAAGGCAAGCATGCCATACGCCTTCTTCACCACCTTGTCTACCTGTGTTGCCACTTTCAGGGAACTATGTACTTGCACCCCAAGGTCTCTCTGCTCAACAACACTCCCCAGGGCCCTGCCATTCACTGTATATGTCCTGCCCTGGTTTAACTTCCCAAAATGCATCATTTCACACGTCTGCATTAAATTCCATTTGCCACTCCCTTGCCCACTTTCCCAGTTGATCTATATCCTGTTGTAACCTTAAACAACCTTCTTCACTGTTCACTATACCGCCAATTTTGGTGTCATCTGCAAACTTACTGATCATGCCCCTTACATTCACATCCAAGTCATTAATATATATGACAAACAACAGAGGGCCCAGCTCCGATCCCTGTGGCGTACCACTGGTCACCGGCCTCCAATCTGAAAAACAACCCTCCATTACCACCCTCTGCCTCCTATCACCAAACCAAATTTGTATCCAATTTGCTAGCTCACCCTGGATCCCACGTGTTTGAACCTTCTGGACCAGCCTACCATGCGGGACCTTGTCAAAAGCCTTGTTAAAGTCCATGTAGACAACGTCCATCGCCCTGCCCTCGTCAATCCTCTTGGTCACCACCTCAAAAAACTCAATCAAATTCGTGAGACATGATTTCCCACGCACAAAGCCATGCTGACTATCCCCCAGATGCATATAAATCCTGTCTCTCAGAATCCCTTCCAATAACTTTCCCACCACTGATGTAAGGCTCACCGGTCTGTACTTCCCTGGCTTATCCCTGCTGCCCTTCTTAAATAAAGGCACAACATTAGCTATCCTCCAGTCTTCCGGTACCTCTCCCGTGGCTAATGATGATACAAAAATCTCTGCCAGGGCCCCAACAATCTCCTCCCTTGCTTCCCATAACATCCTAGGATACACCTGATCAGGCCCTGGGGATTTATCCACCTTAATGTGCTTCAAAACCTCCAACACCACCTCCTTTATAATGTTGATATGCTCCAGGATATCGCTGTTCCCTCCCTTGAACTCACTCGCTTCCATGACCTTCTCCACGGTAAATATGGACGAGAAATATTCATTTAAGACCTCGCCCATTTCCCGTGGCTCCACACATAGATTGCCACACAGATCCTTAAGGGGACCTACTCTCTCCCTAGCTACCCTTTTACTCTTAATATACTTATAGAATCTTTTAGGATTCTCCTTTCTTATCTGCCAGGGAAATCTCATGGCCCCTTTTCGCCCTCCTAATTTCTTTCTTAAGTGTAGTCCTACATCCCCTATACTCCTCGAGGGACTTGCTTGATCCCAGCTGCCTATACCTGACATATGCCTCCTTCTTTGTCCTGACCAGACCCTCAATATCAACCAAGGTTCCCTAAACTTGCCAGTCTCGCCCTTCCATCTAACAGGAACATGCCGGCCCTGAACTCTTCCTATCTCACTTTTAAAAGCCTCCCACTTGCCAGACGTCCCTTTATCTGTAAACAGCCTCTCCCATTCAACTTTTGAGAGTTCCTGTCTGATGCCATCGAAATTAGCCTTTGCCCAATTTAGGACTTCAACCTGAGGACCAGTCCTATCCTTTTCCGTAACTATCTTGAAGTTAATAGAGTTATGGTCGCTGGTTCCAAAGTGCTTCCCCCACTGACACATCAACCACCTGCCCATCCTCATTTTCTGAGAGGAGATCGAGTGCAGCCCCTTCTTTAGTCGGGCCATCCACATACTGCTTCAGAAAACTATCCTGGACACACTTAACAAATTCTTCCCCATCTGATCCCTTAGCACGAAGGCAGCCCCAGTCAATATTAGAGAAGTTAAAATCACCTACTATTACAACCCTATAATTCCTACACCTATCTGTGATTTACCTACATATATGCTCCTCCACTTCCCTCTGACTATTGGGGGGGCCTGTAGTATAATCCCATCAAAGTGATCACCCCTTTCTTATTTCTAAGTTCTACCCATATGGCCTCGCTGGATGTTCCCCCCCGGGATATCCTCTCTAAGTACTGCCGTGATGTCCTCCCTAATCAATAGTGCAACTCCCCCTCCTCTCTTACCTCCATCTCTGTCACGCCGGAAGGATCAGTACCCTGGAACATTGAGCTGCCAGTCCTGCCCATCCCTCAACCACGTTTCCGTAATAGCTATAATATCACAATCCCATGTACCGATCCATGCTCTGAGTTCATCTGCCTTACCTGTCAGTCTTCTTGCATTAAAGTAAATGCAGTTTAGCCTACCAGAACCTTCCACGCTCCCTGTCCTGCCCCTGCCCGGCCTGCCTACTGGACTTTGGTCCCCGTCCAATTTAGATGCAACCCATCCCACTTGTACAGGTCACCTCTGCACCAGAAGAGATCCCAATGGTCCAAGTAGCTGAAGCCCTCCCGCCTACACCAGCTCTTCAGCCACGCATTCATTTGCCTAATCCTCCTATTCCTACCCTCACTAGCACGTGGCACAGGGAGTAATCCTGAGATTACAACCCTAGAGGTCCTGCTTTTTAACCTTCTGCCTAACTCCCTATATTCACTTTGCAGGACCTCATCTCTTGTCCTGCCTATGTCGTTAGTACCAATATAGACCACGACCTCTGGCTGCTCACCCTCCCCTTTCAGAATGTCCTGCAGTCGCTCCGAGACATCCTTGACCCTAGCACCAGGGAGGCAACATAGCATCCTGGAGTCTCGTTTGTGGCCACAGAAATGCCTATCTGCACCCTTTATGATAGAATCCCCTATCACTATAGCTCTTCCAACCCTTTTCCTCCCCTGCTGTGCAGCAGAGCCCTCTGTGGTGCCACGAACTTGGCTGTTACTGCTTTCCCCTGATAGGTCATCCCCCCAGTATCCAAAGCGGTATATCTGTTTGAGAGGGGGATGGCCACAGGGGACTCCTGCGCTACCTGCCTGCACCTACTACTCCGTCTGGTGGTCACCCATCTCTTTTCTGCCTGTGCAGCTATTACCTGCGGTGTGACCACCTCGCTAAACATGCTGTCCACGACTTCCACAGCATGTCCTGGCACTGGGATGATTGACCTCCAATAATCACAACCATCTTGCTTTGCGCTAGGTATGACTCCAACCAGTGGAAAGTTTTCCCCCCAATTCCCATTGACTCCAGTTTTGCTAGGGCTGCTTGATGCCACACTTGGTCAAATTCTGCCTTGATGTCATGGGCAGTCACTCTCACCACACCACTTCAGCTCTTTTGTCCATGTTTGGACCAAGACTGTAATGAGGTCAGGAGCTGAGTAGCGCTGGCAGAGCCCAAACTGAGCATCCGTGAGCAGATACTTGTGAAGCACTTCTGGCTGAAGATGGATGCAAATGCTTCAGCCTTGTATTTTGCACTGATGTGCTGGGCTCCCCCATCGTTGAGAATGGGGATATTTGTGGCACCTCTTCCTCCTGTCAGTTGTTTAATTGTCCACCACCATTCATACTGGATGTGGCAGGACTGCAGAGCTTGGATCTGATTCGTTGGTTGTGGGATCGCTTAGCTCCGTCTATTGCATGTTGCTTCCGCTGTTTGGCATGCAAGTAATCCCATGTTGTAGCTTCACCAGGCATTTTGAGGTATGCCTGCTGCTGCTCCTGGCATGTAATTTTGCACTTCATTGAAACAGGGTTGGTCCCCCAGCTTGATGGTAATGGTAGAGTGGGGGATATGTTGGGCCATGAGGTTACAGATTGTGGTTGAGTACAATTCTGCTGCTGCTGATGATTCACAGCGCCTCATGGATGCCCAGTTTTAAGTTGCTAGATCTATTTGAAATCTATCTCATTTAGCACGGTGGTAGTGCCGCACAACACGATGGTGGGTATCCTCAATGTGAAGATGGGACTTTTCTCCGCAAGGACTGTGCGGTGGTCACTCCCACCAGTACTGTCATGGACAGATGCATCTGCGACAGGTAGATTGGTGAGGACGAGGTCAAGTAAGTATTTCCCTCTTATTGGTTCCCTCACCATCTACTGCAGACCCAGTCTAACAGCTATGTCGTTAGGGCTCGGTCAGTAGTGGTGCTACTGAGCCACTCTTGGTAAGGGACATTGAAGTCCCCCACCCAGAGTACATTCTGTGCCCTTGCCAACCTCAGTGCTTCTTCCAATTGATGTTCAACATGGCGAAGCACTGATTCATAAGTTGAGGGGGTGCGGTAGGTGGTAATTAGCAGGAGGTTCCTTACCCATGTTTGACCTGATGCCATGGGACTTCATGGGGTCTGGAGTTAATGTTGAGGACTCCCAGGGGAACTCCCTCTCTACTGTATACCACTGTGTCACACCTCTGGTGGTGGTGGTGTCTGGGACATTGTAAGGTATGATTCGGTGAGTATGACTGTATCAGGCTGTTGCTTGACTAGTCTGTGGGACAGCTCTCCCAACTTGGGCACAAGCCCCCAGATGTTAGTAAGAAGGACTTTGCAGGGTCAACAGGGCTGGGTTTGCCGTTGTCGTTTCTGGTGCCTAGGTGGATGCTGGGTGGTCTGTCCAGTTTCATTCCTTATTGACTTTGTACCAGTTTGATAAAACTGAGTGGCTTGCTAGGCCCTTTAAGAGTCACATGTAGGCCAGACCAGGTAAGGACAGCAGATTTACTTCCCTAAAGGACATCAATGAACCAGACAACAATCGGCAATGGTTTCATGGTCACCATTAGACTAACTTTTAATTCCAGATTTACTAATTGAATTCAAATTTCACCATCTGCCGTGGTGGGATTCAAACCTGTATCCCCAGAGCATTAGCCTGGGGCTCTGGTTACTAGTCTAGTGACATTAACACTGCGCCACTGTCTCCCCTTTTAAATGTCTTTAGACCAAGTTAAAGATCCCATTTAAAATTGTAACGGGGAATTCTCTCTCTTCCCCTCCATCCCCTTCCCACATCCTCACAACATCTCCGGCGAGCACCACTGAAAACACATCAACTAGTTATTGGGTTCTTTGTGTTTATGGGATCTTGCTGTGTGCAAAACAGCTCCCTTACATGTCTCCACACAACGATCACTGAAGCTTGCATAACTGTACCCCAGTGAAAGTAGTGTCTGGGGAACTGTGCCCCAGTGAGAGGCAGTGTCTGTGGAACTGTGTCCCAGTGAGAGGCAGTGTCTGTGGAACTGTGTCCCAGTGAGAGGCAGTGTCTGTGGAACTGTGTCCCAGTGAGAGCCAGTGTCTGTGGCTCTATCAACATCCTGGGGGTCAACATTGACCAGAAACTGAACTGGACCAGACATATAAATACCATGGCTACAAGAGAAGGTCAGAGACTGGGAATTCTGCGGCGTGTAACTCATCCTCCTGATTCCCCAATGCCTGTCCATCTACAAGGCACAAGTCAGGAGTGTGATGGAATACTCTCCACTTGCCTGGATGGGTGCAGCTCCAACAACACACAAGAAGCTCAACACCATCCAGATCAAAGCAGCCCGCTTGATTGGCATCCCCTCCACCACCTTCAACATTCACTCCCTTCACCACCGACGCACAGTAGCAGCAGTGTGCGCCATCTACAAGATGCACTGCAGCAACTCACCAAGGCTCCTTTGACAGCACCTTCCAAACCCGCGACCTCTACCACCTAGAAGGACAAGGGCAGCAAAAGCATGGGAACACCACCACCTGCAAGTTCCCTTCCAAGCCTCACACCATCCTGACTTGAAACTATATCACTGTTCCTTCACTGTCACTGGGTCAAAATCCTGGAACTCCCTTCCTAACAGCACTGTGGGTGTACCTACACCCCAAGGACTGCAGCGGTACAAGAAGGCAGCTCACCACCACCTTCTCAAGGGCAATTAGGAATGGGCAGTAAATGCTGGCCTAGCCAATGATGCCCACATCCCATGAACGAATAAAAAAAAAATTCTAACACGTTCCTGACTAGCCTCCCACATTCTACTCTCTACAAACTTGACTTATTTTAAAACTCTGCTGTCTGTGTCCTAACTCGCACCAAGTCCCGTTCACCTATCACCCCTATGCTCACTGACCTATATTGGCTCCCCAGTTAAGCAACATCTCAATTTTAAAATTCTCATCCTTGTTTTCAAATTCCTCCACGGCTTCACCCCTCTCTGTCTCTGTAATCACTTTCAGTGGCACAACCCTCCGAGATTTCTGCGCTCCTCTAATTCTAGCTTCTTGAGCATCCCCGATTTTAGTCGCTCCACCATTGGTGGCCATTCCTTCAGCTGCCTGGGCCCTAAGCTCTGCAATTCCATCCCTAAACCTCTCCTCCTTTAAGACACTCCTTAAAACCTACCTCTTTGACCAAGCTTTTGGTCATCTGCCCTCATGTTGCTCTGTGTGGCTCAGTGTCAAATTTTGTTTTATAATACTCCTGTGAAGCACCTTGGGAAATTTTATTATGTTTAAGGTGCTATATAAATGCAAGTTGTTGTTGCTTCTGCCTCTCTCTCCCTGTCACTGCCCCCTCTGTCTTTCAGAATCTCTCACTCTCTGTAGATTTCTCTCTCTCTCCCTTTTTTTCAGTCTCTCCCTCATTCTGTAGCTTTCTCTCTCTGTCTTTCCCTGTCTCTCCTCTCTCTGTCTCCCTCGCTCTCGAGCTTTCTCTTCTCTCTCTGTCCTCTTCTTTTCCTCACTCTGTAGCTTTACTGTCTCTGTCTTTTTCTCTCTCTTTCTCTGGATTTCTCTGTCTCTCCCAGTTTCTCTCACATTCTCTCTCTCTCTCTGTGCAGCTGCATTGGGATTCCTCTGGACAAAGTGCCTCTTCGCGTCTGAGAGTTTAAAATGCTTTTTAACTCGATGGATTTTCTTTTCCCCTCCTCAGAGCTTTTAACAAACACTCTCAGATTGCACTGTAGAATAATGATTCAGCTAAATATTCCCCAGATGCTTGTTCTCAACAATCTGGCAAAGCTTCATGACAGATGGTGTCCTGTAGGAAGTGGTCAGGGATTGAGGCAAGGTGGGGGGGGAGGGGGGTGGAGTGGGGGGGGGGGGGGTGGTGGTGGGAGGAGGTGGAGAAGAGGATGCTGACTTTTGGTTGGTGGCCGTTATTTACCTGAGAGGGAGAATTCCCTGGATGCTGTGCAACACCTCCGGAAAATGGGAGAGTCTTCAATTCATCGAAATACCACAGTGAAAGGAACCCCGCTTAAATTTATAACGATCAGCGTCTTGGAGAATCATTTGGTTTGTAAGTCCCAGAATATATCTGGATCTTGGATTTAACATTCCTGTGAAGCGTTTGGGATGTTTTACTACATTAGAGGCGCTATAGAAATGTAATGAGGGTGGTGGCAGCGGAGATGATCAATGGTTTCAAAAGGAAATTGGATGGGCACTTGAGGGAGATAAACTTGCAGGGCTATGGCGATTGAACGGGGGGAATGGGGCTGACTGGATTGCTCCACAGAGAGCGGGCATGAACTCGATGGGCTGAATGACCTCCTTCTGGGCTGTAAAGACTCTAAGTGTTATTGCACATCAGATGTTATGTAGCATTGTAGCAGAGAAAGAGCGACAATTTATACCTGCCAAGAACTAATGGAATGATAGAACAGGCTTGAGGGACTGAATGGCCTCCTCCTGTTCCTATGTCTTTCCCAGACACAGACGAGCACAACTCTGGACATTTTTATTCTCTATGCACCTACCATTACCCTACTCAGTCGATTATTCAAGATAGGCTGGTGATTGAACCTGGAGCTTTCCTAGTTTATATGATTCCGCTTGACCTGGGCTGTACATTTAGCAACTAAGCAACTGGGATAGACTTATGGAATAGTTCTGTGTGTGTGTGTCCAGTTTACATGAAGCTTATCCCCTTAAACAGGAATAATTTAAACCCAAACGACAACCAACCTTGATCAGAGCAAAACCCGTACTGCCAGTTGTTATGCCGTTATCATGGTCAGATTTGGGGTTTCAGACCGAAGGATTTGAGATCAATGCTGTTGACTTTGGCTATTGTGCTGATGGTTGGGGGTTGTCTTCCTTTTAATGAGTTGAAGCCAATGATGTTGCCTTTGAACTAAGATTGAGTTTCTGCTTAATGAGCTGGGGTCTGTTTGGGTCTGACCTGATGCTAATTCACTGCCCTTTCGGAAACCGATTATATCTTGTGTGTGAATTTTGATTTTTCTTCTTTTCTAGGCACCACAGAGCGGGTATGCCTGATCCAAGGGCCGGTGGAGGCTCTGAACGCAGTCCATGATTTCATAGCAGAAAAGGTCCGAGAGATGCCACAGAACATCGGCAAGACGGAGCCAGTCAACATCCTGCAACCTCAGACCAACGTGAATCCAGACCGTGTCAAGCAAGTTAGTGTTACACATTTATTACCACTAAAATCAGATTACTGCCCGGGCCAAATAGCTCCTGTGGCAACAGAGGAGGGTGGGTATACAAGTGTGGCGAAGAGGCTGCAAAGTCTCGGGTGGTCGTATCCTGAGACTGAAGCTAAAGCAACATTATTGGGCGCAGTGTCGAGGGAGTTTTGCTCTGCATCTAACTCGCGGTGTCCCTGAGCTTTGGCGTGCTTTCTGAGGCAGTCTAAAAAGAGTCTGATTCCGGATCGTGCCTGAAAACGCAAGCACCAGGCCCCGTAACTGGGGGAAATATTCCATTCGCCAGCAACAGGCTTTGCTTATTATAGAAAGCAGATTGGTTGGGCACCTTCCCTGTCCCAGCAACAGTGGCAGCTGTACAACTGAGTTGTGGGTTTGGGCTGCATTCAGAAATGGCTCAGCCCCACAATTCCCGGCAACAGGATTGCAATCAGCTTTTGAGACAATTACATTGCCTCAGTTCAATCACTTGGGTGAAGAAATTAAGGTTTCGTCCAGTCACTGTTTTATCATCTGGTCTTGGTTGTGTCGACAATTGACGTAGGAAAGATGATTGGATGGTGAGGGATTCCGCACTTGGGAGTCCTGGGAAAGTGAGACAAGTCTTCATTTCAACATATTTAAGGAGCAGTGAACATAGGAACAGGAGGAGGCCATTCGGCCCCATGAGCCTGTTCCGTCATTCAGTTAGATCATGACTGATTTCAACCACAACTCCTTTGATCCATATTAAACGGTGTATCTGCCGCTAAGGAGGAGGCAGGCAGAGAGCTTCCAAGGAGCACTGACCATAGTGGTGTCAATAAAACAAAGATTACATAGAATTTGCAGCACAGAAACAGGTCATTCGGCCCAGCTAGCCCATGCTAGTCCACAGGAGCCTCCTTCCACATGTCTTCATCTCACCCTATCAGCGTACCCTTCTATTCCTTCCTTGTACTTCCCAGTCAATGCATCTATTGCTATTCGCCTCAACCACTCCACGTCATGGCTGGGGGGGCTTTGAGGAGGATGCAAAGAGGCTCCAATGTGATTTGGATAAGTTGAGTGAGAGGGCAAATGTATGGCAGATACAGTATAACGTGGATAAATGTGAGGTTATCTACTTTGGTTGCAAATACAGAAAGGCAGATTATTATCTGAATGGTGATAGATTGGGAAAGGGGGAGGTGCAACGAAACCTGGGTGACCTTGTACACCAGTTGCTGCAAGCAAGCATTCAGGTGCAGCAAGCAGTTAGGAAGGCGAATGGTATGTTGGCCTTCATTGCAAGAGAATTTGAGTACAAGAGCAAGGATGTCTTGCTGCAGTTATATAGGGCCTTGGTGAGACCACATCTGGAGTATTGTGTGCAGTTTTGGTCTCCTTATCTGAGGAAGGATGTTCTTGCCATGGAGAGAATGCAAAGAAGATTTACTAGGCTGATTCCTGGGATGGCAGGATTGACGTATGAGGAGAGATTGGGTCAACTAGGCCTGTATTCACTAGAGTTTAGAAGAATGAGAGGGGATCTCATAGAAACCTATAAAATTCTTACAGGAGTAGTCAGGCTAGATGTAGGGAGGTTGTTCCCGATGGCTGGGGTGTCCAGAACCAGGGGTCACAGTCTCAGGATACAGGGTATGCCATTTAGAACTGTAATGAGGAGAAATTTCTTCACTCAGAGGGTGGTGAACCTGTGGAATTCTCTACCACAGAAGGCAGTGGATGTATTTAAGAAGGAGATAGATATATTTCTTAATGCCAAAGGGATCAAGGGATATGAGGAGAAAGCGGGAACAGGGTACTGAATTAGACGATCATCCATGATCTTTTTTGAATGGCGGAGCAGGCCTGAAGGGCTGAATGGCCTACTCCTGCCCCTATTTTCTATGTTTCTATGCTTTCCACATTCTCACCACTCTCCGGGTAAAGAAGTAAGAATGAAGGAGGGTTACAATGGAGAGATGGGTTGGAGGTTAGAGGTCAGAGGTTCAGTGATAAGTCCACCTCGTTAAGTTTATTGAGTTGGTCCCTTGATCTGACGCTATGAAAAGACAGTTTCCCCCCCCCCACTTTGCCGAGTTTCCTTCAGTCGATTTTTGCTAGGTTTTCAAAATTGAACACCAACCCTGGAGTGACACGCAGCAAACAGACTGACATCCAAACTCCATAGTTCAGAGAACTGGTCAGCAAAACACCAGTGTAAAATTAGTTGCCAGGCAACAACAACTTGTAGACAAGGTCAGTGAGGCAGCGTCTCATTTTCATTCTGAATTAGCCAGATTCAGTTGAAGCTAAGTGAAGGATTGGATGGGGAGAGAAAACCCACGAGGTATTAGTGAACTGGTGCAACCTTATGGCAAGGCTATAGTAGCGTGGCAGGATGGGCTGGATATATTCTGCTTCTGTTGTTGTGATTTCCTGCTCTTGTTCCCTTGTTGCTCGTTTTCCTCTCAGTCGTATCACTTCCTCTAGCCTCCACTGTTTCCACTTGATCTCTGACCCCAGTCACACTACTCGCAGAGCAAACTTCCTCGCAACACCCCTTCCCACAGGAAGTGACCATTATCCTAACAGGAAGTGGTGGCTTCTCCTATCAGTGATTGCAAATTGAGCTTTTCCGGTGAAACAGCCCTGGCTCGTTTCCCTTATGAGGAAACACTGAGCACGGCGAAGTCCAGGGAGATTTGGCCCCTCTGCTGCTCAGAGCTTGCATAAGCAGCAAAACTGTTCAGTCACTTTGTTTTCATCAGTATTTTGATTAATCTCATTAAGGGAGATCAGGATGATCTGGACCCCCATGACTGGGTGGATTCTTGAGGGTCAACATTGGTCCTGATGGTTTTTCTCTCAGTTATGACTAGAAATGAGGCACAGGCTGTTCGGCTCATCTGGTCCATGCTGGCGTTTATGCTCCACACGAACCTCCTCACTCATTCAACTTTCAGCATAACCTTCTAATCCTTTCTCCCTCATGACTTTATCTAGCTTCTTCTTAAAGACATCCATGCTATTCCCCTCAACCAGTTCTTGTGTAACAAGTTCCACATTCTCACCACTCTCTGGGTGATGATGTTTCTGCTGACTTCTTCACTGGATTTATTACCCACTATCTTAAATTTACATCCTCTAGTTTTGGATTTTACTCAGAGAATGGCGAGAATGTGGAACTCACTACCACAGGGGATAGTTGAGGGCAATAGCACAGATGGATTTAAGAGGAAGCTGGATAAATGCATGAGGGAGAAAGGACTGGAGGATATGTTGATGGGGTGAGATGAAGAACGGTGGGAGGGGCTCGTGTGGAGCATAAACACCAGCATGGGCTAGTTGGGCTGAATGGCCTGTTTCTGTGCTGTAAATTCTATATAAAGTTTGTGGGTGAGGGCTGAAGCCTCTGAATCTGAGATTGAACACAAGCCCTTCTGGTGAGGAGTCCAGATCTCCTTTGAGGCTCAGTTCTGCTCTCCTGACCTCTGCAAACTGCAATTCCCTCAGAGGGCCATATCCTGCACAGCGTCGGGTCACTCCCATCCCTTCCAAGGTCTGCCTCCTCCCAGTGTGCCAGCGAATTGATTCCAAAGTGCTCACGCTTGCCTCCAGCTCCCATCTTGTCCCTCACCTTACCTCCATGATCACCTCCAGAAACAGGTTTCTTGGCGTTCCATCTACTCCTCTAGTGCCTTGTTCCACACTCTATCACCATTGGTGCTCAGGCAACTTCGTGACACGTCTTCCCTCTGGAGCATCTGCCCCCATCTCCTGACTTTGCACCTCATTCCCGGTTTGCAAAAGCCTCCTTTAAAAAAAAAAACCCCTTCTGTTTGACTGCAATCCCCCCCACCTCCCCCACTTTCTGATTGTGAGATGCTGTAGGACCATAGAAAGTTTACGGCACAGAAGGAGGCCATTTGGCCCATCGTGTCCATGCCAGATCTCTAAGAGCAACTCAGCTAGTCCCACTACCCCCCTGCTTTTTTCCCCATACATAGCCATGCAAATCTTTTCTCTTCAGATAATTATTCAATACCCTTTTGAAAGCCTCGTTTGAATCTGCCTCCATCACACTCGCAAGCAGTGCATTCCAGATCCTAACCACCTACTGCGTAATCAGGTTTTTCCTCCCAGGCAGGTGAATGACCACAAGGGGGTAATAGGCGAAGAGGACTTGGTGCAGGTCTGCAGCGGCAGAGGTTTACCGAGGGTGGGAAGACTGGAGGCTGGCTGGGAGAGCCTTGGAATAGTCATGCATGGCACCATCAAAAGTACTGCAGATGTGCTGGGCTCCCTCTGGAGTTGGGGGTGGGGTGGTGCGGGGTGGTGACCAGAAGCTCGGTGAAAGGAATGGGTTTTTTTTTTAGAGGCGGAGGGGTTTTAGTGAGGGAATACCAGAGACTAAGACCCAGGCGGCTGAAGACACGGCCGTCAATGATGGAGAGGTGGGAGGTGCTGCTTGAACGAGATAACGTTAATGCATTTCCTCCTGTAAAGTCTCTTCACTTTTGTCTCAATGTTCTGTGCACTGCAGTAAAAGCACAATACAGCTAGCACAAAGAGCAGTGAACCCGCGCACAGCCACCTGCATATTAAGGTTGAATTCTGGCAACTGAACAGCCGTCGTCATTTTCTTTTTTTATTAAAAAGATCTGCAGTGTCATTTTAGCAACCTGCCAGAGGAAATCAAACATGTTTGCAATGGGGTTTGCTGACGTTCAGCCCCTGCCCTCCCTCCCCCCTCCCCAAAACACTGCCCGCTCCCCACTGCAATGCTGCAGATACTGCATAGTGCCTCCGCCAATCAATCACAGCCAGGTCACCCGGGTCACTCGCCAGCTATCGATCCAATTAGAGAGATTCGCACCAGCAGCTGAAGGAGGGCTTGCAGTGTTCTTTAAGAAACCGTCTGCAGATTGTACCTCCCTGTCATCTGTAATACAGCAGGTCCTCCATCATCATCTCTGAGGCAGGGACACCTTTGCAGGACCAAGCACCAGTGTCCTCACGCCATCTTTTCATTTCGGCACAAACCCCGGCCATTTTTCTCCCATTAATCGTCTCAGCAATAACTTGCGTTTATATAACGCCTTTAACATTTACTTGTCTCAAGGGCAATTTGAGATGTCTGCTGTTCTACTTTCCCTACCTAAAGGACTGACTTCCCCTAGAGGGAGCACAACAAAGGTTCACTATCCTGCTTCCTGTGATGAGGCAGTTGTCCTGTGAAGAGAGATTGAAGAGACGAGGCCTGTTTTCCCTGGAGTTTAAAGAATGAGAGGTGATCTAATTGAAGCATATAAAATTCTTAAGGGGCTTGATAGGGTAGATGCTGAGTAAATGTTCCCCCTGGCTGGGGAGTGTAGAACACGGGGTCACAGTCTCAAGATAAGGGGTCGACCATTTAAGACAGAAATGAGGAGAAATTTCTTCACTCAGAGGGTTGTGAATCTTTGGAATTCTCTACCCCAGAGAGCTGTGGATGCTCCATCATTGAATATGTTTAAAGACTGAGATTGATAGCTTGTTCAGCACTAAGGAAATAGAGGGACAGTGCGGGAAGGTAGAGTTGAGGTAGATCAGCCATGATCATGTTGAATGGCGGAGCAGGTTCGAAGAGTGAAATGGCCAACTCCAGCTTCTACTTCTTATGTTTATCTTCTTTTGTAAATATTGGTCTTGCCAGCGATGCCCACATTGTATAAACAAATTCAATAAAGGAGATCCCAAGACGCTTCCTCGGAGCCTGATTAGACTAAACTTGTCACCAGGCCACATCAGGAGGTTTGGTCAAAAGCTTGGTCAAAGAGGTAGGTTTTAAGGAACTTTGTAAAGGTAGAGCGGTTCAGGGAGGAAATTTCAGAACTTGGGGCCCAAACAGCTGGAGGTATGGCCGTCAATGGTGGACCAATGAAAATCGGGGAGGTGCAAGAGGCCAGAACTCTGGGGGCGCAGAGATCTTGGAAAGCTGTAGGGCTGGAGGAGGTTGCAGAGATGGTCGGGGGCGGGTGGGGGGAATGAGCCCATGGAGGGATATGAATACAGTAATCAGAATGGGTGAATGGGACTTGGTGTGAGTTCAGATAGGGTGGTGGAGTTTCAGATGAGCTCAGGAGAGCATTGGATATAGTCGAGTCTGGAGGTAGCAAAGGCATGGGGAGAAAGGTTTCAGCCACAGTTGAGTTCCTTTCTTTGATTCTCGTTGCTGGCGCCTGCTTGTGGTACAGTGCCACAGATGCCCTCCAGTACCTCTTCTCGGTAGCTTCATTTGATGCATGAAGCTAGACAGTGAGTGGCAGTGGGCTTTTCGGCTGTGGGAGGCATCACTGTTCCTGTTCTCACTCAGTGGCAGCACCAAGTGTGGTTATTGAACAGAGACCGGGAGTAGGACCCCTTCCCTTTCTCCTTCCAGCCCAGGGTGCTCATACAGGAAAAATTCATGAGATCAAACTTGGGGGACCCTCTTGTTAAAATAAGAGATGGGAAAATATGAAAATTGTTCATCCCTGAGCCATTTAAATGGCATATATTCTTCCTCCCAATCCTCTTTTTCTGCTCTCCTTTTCGTTTCCTCTTTTTTCTGTGTTCTCACTTTTCTTTTCATTGTCCTACCCGACTTGTGATTCACATGTGCATTCTCTTGTTTTCTGTCAGCTGGAGAGTCAAGGGACAGCAATGGAAGTAGGGCTATCCCAGCAGTCACTGCGGCAGTGAAAGCCCTCTGTCTGTTCAATAGAGGCCTTTCATTGTTGCTGTGACTGCTGGGATAGCATCACCTCCATCCAGACACAACAAATAAACATGAGCTGAGCTTTTGCAATCTAACCGGAGAGCTTCCTGCTCTGTATGGCCTTGCTGTCTAGTAACTTTGGGGGTGGAAAGAGCAAACATTAGGACAGATCTTCCTGTCTCTGTACTTGGGGATCACCTGGGAATGGTGAATAGAGGAACATTGGATGGAGAGAAGAAAGCACCCAAAGGAGACTCACCCAAATTTCCTCTGTTCTTTGAAAGAAAGACTTGCATTTATATAGTGCCTTTCACGACCTCAGGCTGTTCCAAAGAGGTTTACAGCCAATGCGATCTTTTTTGAAATGTAGTCACTGAAATGTAGGAAACACAGCAGCCAACATGCACACAGCAAGATCCCACATACAACAATGGGATAATGACCAGATAATCTGTTTTTGGTGACATTGAGGGGATAAACATTGGGCCAGGACGCGGGGGAGAATTCCCTTGCTCCTCTTCGAGATAGTGTCACCTGAGAGCACAGACAAGATCTTAGTTTAACGCCTCGTCCGAAAGACGGCATCTCTGACAGTGCGGCACTCCCAGGTGACGCAGTAGCCCCAGATGTAGGAACAGGAAGAACTGTTCCAGAGGCATAGTGTTTGTGCGATAGAAGCTCGTGTGTTGCATCTGCAGCAGCCACTAGACTATCTCCTGGCCCTGGGACCTCTACCACCAAGCTGCTCAAGAGCAGTGATGCCAGGGGAACACCATCCCCTCCAAGTCATCCTAACGAATTGCTGCCATTCCTTCATTGTCGCGGGGCCAAACTCCTGAATGTTCCCTCCTTATCACCGTCATGGGAGAGAGACCTTTTACCAGGTGGACTGTAACAGTTCAAGGAGAAGCCCCATCACCACCTTCTCTGGGTAACTAGGAATGGGAAATAAACTCGGCCTTGCCTGTGGCGCCAACAGGAGTTCGACCTAAATTCTGCTGCCCTGTATCCGAATTCGCACCAAGTCCCATACGCCCATTCACCACCCACCACCACTGCCCCCCACACTGTGCTCGCTGACCCACATTGGCTCCCAGTCTAGCCATGCCTCATTTTTAAATTCTCAAACTTGTTTTCAAATCCCTCCAGGACCTCACCCCACCACCCCCCCTCCCCTATCTCAGTAACCTCTTCCAGCCCCACAACCCTCTGAGATATCTGAATCATAAGGGCATTAAAAATATTGTTTCTAAAAATTCTGACCTCTTGCACATCCCTGATTTGAATCCTCCACCATTGGCAGCCATGATTTGAACTACCTGGACCCTAAACTCTGGAGTTCCCTCCCTGAACCTCTCCGCCTCTCTCTCCTTCTTTATGACGATCCTTGAAATCTACCTCTTTATCGTAATATTCCCCGATGTGGCTTGTTGCTAAATTTTGTCTGATAATGCTCCTTATTGGCATATCAAGGCGCTGAATGGCTTTGGCTAGGTTAAAGGCCGCTAAATAAATGCAAGTTGTTGTTGACATATTCCTGGATGTCCATCCTCCCGGCACTCATTTCCCGCAGCCAATCAGAAAGCGAATAGACTGTTCATTAGCCAAATGGGTGATTATTTGACTCCAGTCAAACAGCCATTTCCACCCATGTCCAAATTTTTTTTTAACGAAGAAACAAAAATGTTCAAAGAATTTTTAGAAACAATATTTTTAATGCCCTTATGATTATCTCCGGGCTTTTGCTCGCAGCAGGGACCTGCGGATGAATCTTTCATTCCTGGAGGTTTCCAGACACCCTACACCGCCCACACCATGAGGGCAACATGAAAGGTTTATGCCAAGAGCACAGCTCAATATGTGAGACATTGTTTATGGTCAGGCAGGGGGGAGCTTGACATTGTGCTATCTTTTCGTGAGACTCCCACTAAATCCGGGAACGTTGGGCCAGCCTGGCTACAGATTCCGCACATTCCTGGAAGAAGGGGAAGACTCTTGGCCGAGTGGCTGATTGAAACACCACTGGTCCTGCAGCCAGAAAGAGGGCCATCTGTTATCACCCCTTTCCTCCTGGGCCTCAAAGCCTCCTCCTCAGTTTAAATGTGTACAATAGTACTGGCCCCACACACCCTTTTGTGAACAGGATCTATATTTAGGAGCTGGGTGCTACATTTAGGCCTCTGGGAATAATCAGGGACCAGGCTCTGAATTTTGGTTTGCAGCCAACTTTGAGGAACAAGAATAGGAGTTGTTTTGAAAAGTGATAAGGCCAACCCAACAGTGATTGATCTTATCTAACCCGGTCTGAGGCTTCGAAACCAAAGAACTGTTTACACAGGCCTTTGTGAACCGATAAGGTATAAATTAGTGACCACAGATGTTTTTACTGTGTGTGCGACACACGGTGCTGTATAGAAATGGCTTTCAGTCTCCTCAAGGACACACAGCTTCAAGGAGATGATGCTGCAGGAAGCTAAGTACGTCATCCTTAATAAAACTTCAATCACGACTTCAGAACCTCCTGCAGTAAGTGTTAACCCCTTCTCGCCCAAACACTTTCATGTCAGCCCACGAATCCCATTTCTTTTCTCCTGAAGGCGCTGACTCTCACCGGGGCCAGATTCTATAGCTGCCAGCTCCCTTCGGCTATCTTCACCAAAATGACAACAGGAAAAGATGTACTAGTCCATCCGGAGAGCAAATCTGGCTCAGGAGATCACACTGACCCTGATTAATGTCATAGTGTGGCTCAGTGCGCGGCCATCTTGTCTCTGAATCTGAAGCTGTGGGTTCAAGACCCGCTGCAGGGACTTGAGCACAAGGCTGGCATTCAGTGAATGCTGAGGGAGTGCTGCACTGTCAGAGGTGCCGTCTTTTGGATGAGACGTTAAACCGAGGCCTGGCCTGCTCTCACCGGTGCAGGTAAAAGTTCCCACGGCATTATTTCAAAGAAGAGCATTGGAGCTTTCCCCTGTGTCCTGGCCAATATGTATCCCTCAACCAACATCACAAAAACAGGATGAACTGATCATTATGGGTTTGCTGTTTGTGGGATCTTGCTGTGTACAAAATAGCTGCCATGTTTCCAACATTACAACAGCGACTACTTCAAAAAAGCACATAGTTGGCTGCAAAGCGCTTTGGGATGTCCTGAGGCAGTGACGGGCGCCATATAAATGCAAGTGTCGCTTTTTTTTAACCTCTTGTGCAAGGTGATCACTGTCCCAGCCAGAAAGAAGTCCAGCTCCCTATTGAAGGGATTCAGCGAAGCAGTGTTCACAGCACTGACTGGTAGCCTGTTGCTGAGATCCACTATTCTCAGGGTAGCGAAGAACCTCCCAACATCCAACCTAGTTCCACCCATACATTAAGTGTAAACGTGACCCCATTTCCCTCTAATTGATCCTGTTCACATAATTGATCGTTGTATAACATACGCACAAATCGCTTCATTATTTTGTAAATCTTGGATCACATCAGCCCTAAGTCTACCCTTCTCTAAAGTATAGAGATCCAGCTCATTGCCTATCTGGGTGACTAAACTGAAATCAATCTTGTGACCCTCCTCTGCACCCTTTCCAAAGCCTCAATGTCCCCGTCATATGAGGAGCCCGAAACTGGACACCGTTTTCTAACTGAGGCCCAATCGAGGGCTTGCACAAGGATAACATGGCAATTTTCCAGTGACTACACTGTAGGGTTCACTTTAACTATAGTCATAGTATGTGTGTCAGTGTAGCTCAGTGGGTAGCACTCTCACCTCTAAATCACAAGATTCCAGGTTCAAGTCCCACTCTGATACTCCCAGTGTGGTATTGAGGGAGTGCTGCACTGTCAGAGGTGATGTCTTTCAGATGATATATTGAACAGAGGCCCCTTCTGCCCTCTTAAGTGGAAGTAAAGGATTCCCATGGCACCAGTTCGAAGAACAGGGGAGGTATCCCCTGGGTCCTGGCCCATGCTTACCTCTCAACCAGCAACTCTAAAAACAGATGAACTGATTATTATCTGATTGTTGTTTGTGGCCGCTGTGTTTTCTACATTACAACAGTGACTACACTTCAAAAAGTATTTCATTGGCTGTAAAAGTGCTTGAGATGTCTGGTGGTCATGGAAGGCGCTATATAAATCATTTTTAGTTTCAGAGACTGATGTACCGACACATCCAGATCTCTCGAGTTCTTCACTGGCTTTAATTCTGTTTCCTGTAGCATTTGACCTGCCCACCTGCATGATCCTACACTTTTCTAAGTTAAACATCATTTGTCAAGCCTGGGCTTAATCCCCCAGCGTGTCGAGATCTGCCTGCAGCAATTGAGCATCCTGTACAGTACCGACTCTCCCACTTCACCTTGGTGTTGTCCACAAATCTGTGGATCATTCCCTCCAGCACCTACATCTAGATCATTAAGGGACCCGACCACCAATCCCTGTAAGACTCCAGTGGTACCTGGTCTCCAAGCAGATCCATTGACAACCACCGTCTACTCGTGGACATTCAATCAACTTTTGATCCATCGCAGTAGATTACCACCACAAGCTTGTAGAGAAATCTCGTGAGGTTTCTAATAAAAGGCTTTCTGAAAGTCTAGGTGGGCGATGTTCAACAGGGTACCTCATCCACTAACTGGTAAGAGAGGACCTTCTGCGGCGGACGCTATGTAGGGTGTCCCAGTATGACTATCTCTGTCCAAGCTGTTATAGAGCATCGCTAATCATTCCGTTGTACGCCTTTCTTTATTACTGACGTCAGGCTAATGGGCCTATAGTTGCCTAGTTCTGCCTTATTCCCCTTCTTTGAAAAAATTGGAACGGCTTTAATCTCCTTCCGCTCTAAGGGAACAGTCCTTGATGCCAATAAGTTATTAAAGATACAGGCAAGGGGCTTGAAAAGCCACCTGCTCAAGGAGTCTTGGCTGGATATCACCTGGGCCAGTGGTCTAATCTATTTTAAGACTCCTTGTTCATTCTAAAACAATGTCCACATCTGTTTGAATATTTTCAACAGCATTGCTGAATGCTGTTAGTTGCTGATTCTCTTCAAGAGTGAAGACCGTTGCAAAGCGCTCTTCTATGATCTGTATAGAATTACAGGGCGTTTACAGCACAGAAACAGACCATTTGGCCCAACAGGTCTATACTGGTGTTTATGCTCCACACGAGCCTCCTCCCACCCTCCTTCATCTCGCCCCATCAGCCCTTTCTGACCAATCCTTGAAAATCTTCCAGTGGCCCAGTTGATGCTCCTCTGAATCTTCACATGCAACAACATTGTCCATTTATAACGTGCACTTAAAATAGCACAATGTGACGAGGTGCTTCCCAGGACCGAGATCAAACAAAATGTGACATTGAGCAACAGGAGATATTGGGAGTGTCAAAGAGGTAGATTTTGAGGACTGTCGTAAAGGAAGAGAAGTAGACAACTGAAGAGCTTTTCCCATTGCTGCCAGAGTTCTCCACAATCTTTTCACAAGCCTTTTAGCCAAGTTAATAGCAGCCTTAGTTTTTTGTTTAAATCTGTATTTGTTATTTGTCTTTGGTTTGCTGTGTATTAACTGTTTTTAATTCATAATAGTATTTTATTTTTGAAAAGGGACCAGTGAGGCAAGAGGGTTAGATCCATAGTCTGGCACTGCCCATGTACTCCCAATCCCTGATGTCCACTTTCCAACACAGATCACTGGACAGCGATCAGGAGCAGGGTCTGGGCTGGTTATTTTTCCAAAACCCAAGCACGCTGATAGAATGAGATGAAGACGGCTGGGAGGATGCTTGAGTAAAGCATAAACACTGGCACAGATCTGGTGGGGCTGCGTTTTTTTTCTCTCTCTCCTCCTCTAAGACGCTCCTTAAAAACCTATCTCTTTGACCAAATTTTTGGTCAACTGTCCCTAATATCTCCTGATGTAGTTCAGTGTCAAATTTTGTCTGATGATGCCCCTATGAAGTACATTGAGACATTTTTACAACGTTAAAGGTGTTTTGTAAATGCAAGGTGGTGTTACCTGGCAGTGCTGTGTCCCACTGAGCCACCCCCAGCATGCTGTCCATGGTAGATGTAGAGAAGATGTTTCCACTTGTGGGGGAGACCAAAACTAGAGGCTATAAATATAAGATAGTCATTAATAAATCCAACAGGGAGTTCAGCAGAAACTTCTTTACCCAAAGAGTGGTGAGAATGTGGAACATTGCACAAGGAGAAGTTTAGGCAAATAGCAAAGGTCCATTTAATGGGAAGCCGTAAGAGATGTTTTTGCTACCTCGAGACTTGACTATTCCAGATGAGCTTCCACCTTCCATAAACTTGAGCTCATCAAGAACTCTGCTTCCCGAGTCCTAACTCGCACCAACTTCCATTCGCCCATCACCCCTGTGCTCACTGACCTACCATTGGCTTCCGGTTCAGCAGCACTTTAATTTTAAATTCTCATCATTGTTTTCAAATCCCTCCATGGCCTCGCCCCTCCCTATCTCTGTAATCTCCTCCAGCCCCACAACCCTCCGAGATCTCTGCGCTCCTCCAATTCTGGCCCCTCAAGCATTCCCGATTTTAATCGCTGCACCATTGGCAGCCAGGCCATCAGTTGCGCCTCTCTCCTCCTTTAAGATGCTCTTTAAAACCTACCTCTTTGACAAGTCCTTTGGTCACCTGACCTAATAACCCTTATATGGCTCAGTGTCGGAAATTGGTCTGCTAAAATGCTCCTGTGAAGCACCGTGGGGCATTGTACTAGGTTAAGGGCGCTATTTAAATGTTTCTTGTTGGTGAGGCTAGATACGCACATGAGGTTATGTTGCTGGGATTAGATGAATATGGGTAGATGGAGGCTCGTGTGGGGCATCAATACTGACATAGATCATTTGGGCTGAATGGCCTATTTGTGTGCTATAAATTCTATGTAGTTGCTAATCTATCTCCTGCCCCCCTCCCCCACCAATACCACAACCCCTCTAATTATTGAAATCGGAACTCATCATAGTTCCTCCTATTCTAACAAATATTTCTCCAGGCCTCCAAACCATGGAACAGCTCCCTCCCCTCAGTCTTCCCTTCCCCCTGCAAATTAGCCTGTAGGCTTTTAAAATTCAAACTCGTCCTCACCTCACCGCCCTGTTTGGGGTTTACCTCGCCCTCTCTCATCCTGGGTCAATGCTTAACCCTCAACCAATGTCACTTTAAAAAAAAAACTGTCTCATTATCACATTGCTGTGTGTGGGAGCTTGCTGTGCGCAGATTGGCTTCCATGTTCCCTACATTACAAATGACCGTGCTTCAAAAGCACTTCATTCGCTGTAAATCACTTTGGGACCTCCTAAAATTGTGAAAGATGCTATATAAATGCGAATCTTTCTTTTAACGATCTAGGTGCCCCGCATTCAGAGCTTTGGCCTCCATGTATTCCTCACCAATTAAAGGAACTGATTTCCTCCCTCCTCCAGCAATGGGTGCTAAATTCCAACTGCCCCAAAGCCCTGTTTTCCCTCTATTTCATCTAGCAGTTAGAGGGGCAATGAGATAAAGGCTTGAGGCATGGTATGAATGATATCAGGGAAGAGGCACTTCAGTTATTTGGAGAGACTGGAGAAGCTGTGAATGTTCTCCTTAGAACAGAGAAACTCAAGGGGAGATTTAATAAAGACATTCAAAATCATGAGGGGTTTTGATAGAGTAAATAAGGAAAAACGGTTTCCACTGACAGAAGGCTCAGTAACAAAAGGACCCAGATTTAAGATAATTGGCAAAAGAACAAGAAGGCAGATGAGAATTTCTTCATCACAAGTGAGTTGTTGTGATCTGGAATGTGCTTCAATAGTAACTTTCAGAAGAGAATACTTTAAAAAAAAAAGTGATGGCAAAAGAACAGGGGAGTGGAACTAAAACCTGTTCAAAGAGCTGCCACAGGCACAGTGGGCCAAATGGCCACTTGTGTTGTAACATTCCATGATTTTGGGCTGGATGGTCTGTTTGTAAAGCAGAAACCCATTTTTCAATCATGTCTATTTTTTAAGCTGTGGGGCCATTAATTATTAAGTTAACATAGTTAACAACAAAACGCAGGTCTGTAATCGTCTGCAGGTAACACACACGCCCTATTGGGACCTTTCCCCTTCCCTAGCTAAGAGCCTCTCCAGTTGCGATCCAAGCTAGGAGCTGAACACCCAGCTCATTCACTGTCTGCACTTGTGTGTGAAGAGTGGCCCTTGGCTAAGATTCTAGAGGGTAATAAACAGCCTAAAAATGTTCCCCAGCCAGACTGGGGGGACGGTGGGGGAAGCTAAAAGACAAGGGTAATAGCAGCTCTCACATGACATTGCTCAGTGACACTCTCAGCTCTGGAGCATGGAAGAGGTCTGTGCCTTTAAGAACACTGTTGATAACTAGGCTGCTTACAAGGCAACAGAGGGCTTTAACTGCTTGTAAATTTCAATGTGTGGGTCAATTAATGCCCTTCTCTACTCCAAATTGGAAGGTGTTTTGCGTCTGTGACATTATGACACTTCAACGTGTGATGTCTGGTCTAAACCGGATGTGCGCAAAACAGACAGTCACGTATGGGCTAGCAGATGTGCCGTGGCATTGCTCATGCCGAGTTGGATGAGCCACTGTTTCATCACAATGTACTGCCTGGGCCACTGATTCTTCTGGCCACTTAGCTTGCTATAGATTTCAACATTCACTACCACTTCCATTCTAATAGCCTGCAGTTCTACTTTGTGCCAAACAAGAAGGAAGAACTTGGATTTCTGTAGCTCCTTTCACCACCTCAATGTGGTTCAGCCAGTGAGGTACTTTTGAAGTGTAGTCCCTGTTGTAATGTCAGCCAATTTGCGCACAGCAAGCTCCCACAAACAATGCGATAACAAAGCTCCCACAAGGTGATAATGGCTACACAGCCTGTTCTTGTGATGTTGATTGAGGGGTAAAAATTGGCCAGGACACTGGGGATAACTCCACTGATTTTATTTTTCTTATTTTAGAGATACAGCACTGAAACAGGCCCTTCGGCCCACTGAGTCTGTGCCGACCATCAACCACCCATTTATACTAATTACCATTAATTTCATATTCCTACCACATCCCCACAATTCCCCTACCTATACTAGGGGCAATTTATAATGGCCAATTTACCTATTAACCTGCAAGTCTTTTGGCTTGTGGGAGGAAACTGGAGCACCCGGCGAAAACCCACGCAGTCACAGGGAGAACTTGCAAACTCCGCACAGACAGTACCCAGAATTGAACCCGGGTCGCTGGAGCTGTGAGGCTGCGGTGCTAACCACTGCGCCACTGTGCTGCCCTGGTTGGCGATGCTGTAATTTCTTCAAAATAGTGCTGGGGCATCTTTTACAGCCACCTAAATGGACAGATAGGACCTTGGTTTGGCATCTCTTCCAAAAGACAGCGTCTCCAACAGTGCAGCACTCCACTGGAGTGTCAGCCTGGATTTTGTGCTCAAATCTCTGGAGTGGGACTCAAGCCCACAACCTTGAGTTTTTGTTTATTTCTGTTTTTAATAAAGTTATTTTTAAAATATAAGTGTGTATATAAAGGGGGCCTGAGGAATAAAGGCCCCCTCGACATAAAATATATAAAAGGGGCCTGGGGTATAAAGGCCACCTTGGGGAAAAAAAAGAAAAAAAAACGGGGGTTAGATACAGAGTAAAGCTCCCTCTGCACAAAAAAAAAGGCAAGAGTGCTACCCCTTGAGCCATGTCTGCCACTGAATGTAATGTAGAAAAGCAGATTTAAAGGTCTGAAGTGTGACAGAAAATGAATGTGGCATTTCCAAGAAATGCATGTTATATTCAAGATGTCTAATTTATTGCTGCTGAACCTCCCATGGTGTTGCTCACAGTTAGAGGAGATTGTTTGTCTTCTATCTGTGTAAGCTACAGAGGACGAGCACCCCTGGATCAAGTAAATGTAACAGGAGTTACTATTGCAACTATTACTGGTTACACTCCAATTCTTTGAAATCTGTGTTGTCAATGCAAGGATATGGCACGATTTTTGGTCACGCCTTTATGCCAACATTCAGACAGCCAATGGAAATTCTGTACGTAAACAGTTGCCTATAATGATGTAATTTCTCTGCATCCTCTTCCTCCGAGATTGCTGCCTTTCTCCAATTCTGGCCTCTAGTGTGCCTCAATGTCCCCCATTGGCGGCCATGCCTCAGCTGCCAAGGCCCTAAGCTCTGGAATCCCTCCCTAAATCTCATCGCCTCTCTTCCTTTTAAGTTGCTGTTTAATACCTGCCTCTTTGACCAAGCTTTTAGTCACCCATCCTGATATTTCATTATATGTCTCAGTGTCAAATTTTATTTGGTTAACACTCCTGCAAGGCACCTTGGGGTCCGGGCAGAGTAGATGGGGAGAAACTGTTCCCACTCGTGAAAGGATGAAGAATGAGAGGGTGTATGGGTAAAAGACCAAATTCAGCCCTGCACAAAGAAAACATTGAGCATTTGAGCCTCACGCTCCTGGTTTGACAGAACCTTGAGTAGCTTCCTCTTTTTTTCTCTCCGATATTCACTATTCTCTTTCCTGCTCTCCATTCAGGCTCTTTAATTCATCAATCTATTTGGATTTCTCGCCTATTCCTTTATCTGCTCTATATTTCTTCAACACCGTTACTGTAGAAAAGATGATGCAAAGTTCTTCATAGAGGTGTAATCAAGAAGTAGACACTTTCTCTTTCGTTCTTGAGCTTTTCATTCACCAAGGTATTACAGAAAGGATGTAATTGCACTAGAGAGGGTACAGAGGAGATTTACGAGGCTGTTGCCAGGACTGGAAAAATGCAGCTATGAGGAAAGATTGGATAGGCTGTGGTTGTTCTCCTTGGAATAGAGAAGGCTGAAGGGAGATCTGATTGAAATGTACAAAATTTTAAGGGGCCTGGACAGAGTGGAGGTGACGGATCTATTCACCTTAGCAGAGAGGTCAGTGACGAAGGGGCATAGATTTAAAGTGATTGGTAGAAAAATTTGAGGGGAGATAAGGAAAGGTTTTTTCACCCAGAGGGTGGTGATGGTCTGGAACTCTCTGCCTGAAAGAGTAGTTGAGGCAGAAACCCTCAACTCATTCAAAAGGAGTCTGGATATGCACCTCAAGTGCCATAATCTGCAGGGCTATGGACCAAATGCAGGAAGGTGGGATTAGAATAGGTGGATCGTTTTTCGGCCGACACAGACACGATGGGTTAAGTGGCCTCTTTCTATGCCTTAAACTTTCTATGATTCTGCGGTATCCTTATCAGTATGAATCAGTTAATGGGTCAGTGTGATAAAAGGAATGAATCAGTTAGTGGGTCATTTAATGAATTGATTAATGGGTTGGGATGATATTGGTAATTGATCAGTTAATGGGTCAGTTAATGAATCAGGAATGAATTGGTTAATGGGTCCATGTGATATCAGTAATTGATCAGGTAACAGGTCAGTTTGATATCAGGAATGAATCAGTTAATGTGTCAGTGCGATATTAATGTATCTGCTATATCTAAAACTGTACTGACCCATTTTCTGTAAAGGCAGGAATACCTCTGGACTAAACCATCGGTTAACAGGTTAGAAAGAATAATTTGATAAATGTTGTTTATTCACATCACCCAACGTCACTTCAGCTCATCCAGTTCTCTAATCTCTGAGCTTCTCCTCACCATCATTTTGATATTGCTATTAATATTCCTTACTTGACTTCGTGCTCTATTAGTAACTTTGTCATTCCATTGCCTCCCTTTATGTATATTCTTCCTGCGACTTATATTCTCTATTATTTTCCCTTAACTCCATTCCATTATTCTCTGCTTCATTCTACCCCTTATTTTGTCATCCTCTCCTTCCTTTTCATTTCTCTCATTCCTATTTTCCTCCCTCCATTCTTTCCCTCTTCCTCATTTTCCTTCTCTAAGTTCTTTCCCCCTCTCGCGCACTTTGTCCCTCTTCCCCCGTGACCCCTCCCCACCCTGTGTCTCTCTCTCACTCCCTGTAACCTGACCCTAGTTGCACCAGGGTAGATAATGAATTATTTACAAACTCTGGTACATCAGGGCTGGAAGGAGAAATACATGTTGTAGATATTGATGCTGACACTGTGCTGCCTGTCTGAACACTTCGACAACCTTTTGTACAGCCCCAGCAGACAGAGGTGATGTAATGCAGGCTCCCAATCAGACATAAATTGACTGTCTGTGGAGATCAGGTTCCAGGCTGCACGGCAAGTGTCACAACAAATGAGATTAAAATCATTTCAGAGTCAATAATATAATTGACTACACTGATCGTCATTTTATTTTCCCAAGTAATACGATCCCTTGGACTTTTCTGCTACTGATCTGATCTTTGTCAGTAGGATGCAGAGTCCATTAGCAACGCTTCGAATTGTTTCCCTCCTTTGGCCGTTCCTCACTTGGTCTTCTTCGCACACTCTTCCTCCTCCTTGTATCCTCACTGTGTTGCAACCAATGCACTTGTACCATTTCCAACTGCAGCCCATTCCTTCCTACATATCTCAAAAGTTGGGAATTACACAGAGTTTTACAGCCCAGTGACATGGTCATTCAGCCCAACGGGTCCTTTCTTCAAAAAAATTGGGTTGTGCATCGCTGGCGAGGCCAGCATTTATTGGCCTGCCCCTAGTTACCCTTGAGAAGGTGGTGGTGAGTCACTTTCTTGAACCGCTGCAGTGTGTTTGCAGTATAGCTTTTGTAGCAGTTTTAATACAACTGAGTGGCTGGCTGGGCCATTTCAGAGGACAGTTCAGAGTCACCCACATTGCTATGAGTCTGGAGTCATATGTAGGCCAGACCAGATAAGGATGGCAGATTTCCTTCCCTTGAGGCTACTAGTGAACCAGATTGGTTACATGGTCACCATTACAGATGCTAGCTTTTTATTCCAGGTTTACTTAATTAACTGAACTTAAACTCAGCAACTGCCAATGCCGGTTTATGCTTCACAAGCATATCCTCCCACCCTACTTCGTCTCACACTATCAGCATAACCTCTATGCCTTTCTCCCTTGTGTTTATCCATCTTAACCTCTTTACCTAGAGAGAGGTTAGAATGTGGAATTCACTACTCCATGGAGAAGTTGAGGTGAATAGCATAGATATATTGAACATATGAATTAGGAGCAGAAGTAGGCCATTCAGCCCCTCGATCCTGCTCCGCCATTCAATAAGATCCTGGCTGATCTGATTGTGCCTCAAATTCCACACTCACATCTACCCCTGTTAACCTTTAATTCCCTTGCCCAACAAGAAGCTATCTACCTCCGCCCTAGGGGAAGCTGGATAAGCACATGAGGGGGTAAGGAATAGAGGGATATTCTGATCGGGTGAGATGAAGAGGGGTGGGAGGAGGCTCATGTGCAACGTAAACACCGTTGTGGACCAGTTAGGCTGGATGGTCTGTTTCTGTGCTGTAGATTCGATATAAGCTTCCCCTTAAATGCATCTCTGCTATTCTCCTCCTTCGTTCTCTGACTAAAATGCCCCAGCTCATATTTACCTACATTGAAATTGGTTTCTCATTCACATGCCTCTTCTGTAGGTTTATTAACGTCTTCTTACATTATGTCGGAGTTTTCTTCAATATTAACCAGATCCCTGGTTTGGTGTCACCTCCCTCAATCTTCTATTCCTCCTCTAAGTGACTTGCCTTTCAGACCTTAAGATTGATGTCACTCAAACACTACCACTTGAGCTTCTCTCTGGCTTTTAGTTCTTGTCCACAGACATGGGTGCTGACCTTGACTATGGGTCTCGGCCTTTCGACCTGAGTTTCAAATCAGAACTGTCGCCATTGCAAACAGATGAAGGTGGCCAATAACAACTCCGGCATAAAACCAGGGGAGGTTAGGAGTAAGAAAAGAACTCAGACCAAACTTAATTGCCCAAAGGGTAACTTAAGCTGCAGAATAAGGTTGGAACGTTGAAGAGGATAGTGTTCTGTGGTCAAATAGGAATTACGTGAGCTTGTGCAGAGAGGAAGAGTTGACGGAGCTCGTGAAAAGGTGGGCAGGTGAAAAAAAGAAAGACTTGCATTTCTGTAGCGCCTTTCATGATCTCAGAATGTCCCAAACCCTTTATACAAAGGGATATAGATTGGTTAAGTGAGTGGGCAAAGATCTGGCAAATGGAGTATAATGTGAGAAAGTGTGAAGTTGTCCATTTTGGCAGTAAGAATAAAAAAGAAGCATATTATCTAAAAAGTGAAAGATTGCAGAGCTCTGAAATGCAGAGGGATCTGGGTTTGCTAGTGCAAGAATCGCAAAAGGTTAATATGCAGGTACAGCAAGTAATTAGGAAAGCTAATAGAATGTTATCGTTTATTGCGAGGGGAATTGAATACAAAAGTAGGGAGGTTATGCTTCAGCTATACAGGGCATTGTGAGACCACATCTGGAGTACTGTGTACAGTATTGGTCTCCTTATGTAAGAAAGGATGAAAATGCGTTGGAAGCAGATGAGAGAAGGTTTACTAGACTAACAGCTGGAATGGGCATATCGTCTTATGGGGAACTTGCAAGTGGTGGTGTTCCCATGTATCTGCTGCCCTTGTCCTTCTAGGTGGTAGAGGTCACGGGTATGGAAGGTGCTGTCGAAGGAGGCTTGGCAAGTTTATGCAGTGCATCTTGTAGATGGTACACACTGCTACCACTGCACCAGTGGTGGAGGGAATGAATGTCTGAGGCAGTGGATGGGGTGCCAGTCAAGTAGGCTACTTTGCCCTGGATGGTGTCAAGCTTCTTGAGTGTTAGAACGACACTCATCCAACGCAAGTGGAGGGTATTCCATCACAGTCCCGACGTGTCTTGTAGATGGCTGTTTGTAGGAGGTTGCTGTGCGCACAATCACTGATGCATTTCCTACACTTCAAAAATATTGCATTGACTGTTAAGTAGTTTGGGAGGTCAGGAAAGGTGTTCTAATAAATGCTGATAATCAGCCAGTGACCTCTGACAGAATGCAGAATGCACGGGGGGCATATTGGAGTCCGGTTAGAGCTGTGACGCTCTTCACCCCACATTCCCACCCCGCAACCTCCCCCCACTGCGGTCAGTTAGTCACAACACTCACTGCATAGACTGACATGTGAAGAAGGGCTGCTCAAGAATCAAGACGGCAGCCTCTCTGGGACGGTGGGGGAGGGGGAACAGGAACAGGGTTTAAAAAAAATACAAGATGCAGGACTTCAAGGGCTGGACAATGCTGGTTCCCAGCCAAAGAAGGAGCAGACAAAGAAAATAAGGAGAAGAAGAAAGAGGGAATGGGAGGAATGCTATCGGACGATGGCTGCTTAGAGGCTGATTGCTTCTGTCCCTCTCTGCTCAGGGGAGGTGTTAAGTGCTGCACAATAAGCGTGATCTGCTAATTCTTAAGGGTTGAACCATTCGCCTTCCCCTCCCCCTGCCCCCCCACTACACACAAGAACCCCCCCCCCCCCCTTCCCATTGTAGCAACATAGTGTTTTTGCATGATACCAGCTCTGAGCCCCATTCTGTTCTGTGTGAAAACGGCAGCTTAGTCTCCACGGCAACGATGACTCATGGGAACCAATGCTTGTGCAAAATGTTCCAGTTCCTTCCAAGGAGATTAGACAAAAAGAGAGGATCTGATGCCCGTATCCTCTGTCCTGTTCCCCCCCCACCCCCCCCCCCCCCCGCGCTTGCTGACCTACATTGGCAGCTCGTCCATTTTAAAATTCGCATTCTCGTGTTCAAATCCTTCTGTAGCCTCACTCCTCCCCCCTCCCCATCTCTAACCTCCTCCAGCCCCACAACCCTCCGAGAACTCTGCTCTCCTCCAATTGTGGCCTCTTGCACATCCCCGATTTTAATCGCTTCACTGTTGGCCGGGCCTTCAGTTGCCTAGACCTTAATTTCTGGAATTCCCTTCCTTAGCCTCTCCGCCTCTCCATCTCTCTCTCTGCTCCTTTAAAACCCACCTCTTTGACCAAGCTTTTGGTCACCTGTCCTAATATCTCCTTAGGTGGGCTCAGTGTCAAATTTTCCTGATAACACTCCAGTGAATTTTTACTATGTTAAAGGCACTATATCGATGCAAGTTGTTGTCTAGATGGCAGTGCCACACAAACAGTGTGGAATGTTTACTCCGCGATGGGCCTACAGTGGAGAGGGGAATTGATGACTCTTCTGATCTTTTGATAGCTTAGGGAACGTGTCCAACAAATAGCCACACAACCCAAGAGAATTGCAGGTTCCATCCCCTGACCTGTTTGCATTAACTGATCTCAGCCAAGTGGTCTCCACGTCCTTAGGCTAGGGAGTGCAAAAATCAGGGAGCGATCCCAGTCCTGAACGTTATCCAGTGACCCCTGCTGGAAAGTGTTTTTTTTTTAAATCTCTCATGGGATGTGGATGGTGCTGGCAAGGCCTTGGCAAGTGGGTGGCCATTCCAGAAGCCAGTTAAGAGTCAACCACATTGCTGTGGTTCTGACCAGGTAAGGACAGCAGATTTCCTTCCCTAAAGGACATTAGTGAACCAGGTGGGTTTTTAAGACAATCGATGGTAGTTTCATGGTCACCATTATTGAGAATAGCTCTCAATTTCTGATTTTTAATAATTAATTGAATTTAAATTCCACGAGCTGTCGTGGTGGGATTTGAACCCATGTCCCCAGGGTATTATCCTGGGCCTCTGGATTACTAGTTCAGTGACAATACCACTATGCCACTGTGTGTGTGTGTGTGTGTCTGTCTGTGTCTCTGTGTCTGTGTGTGTGCATTGTTGAGAGAGGACCTGCCTCTATATAGTGGAAATGGTCTGACTGTGCTACCCTCAGTGGTTAAACAACCGCACACGAGCAGTCACATGGACGAGGTACTGGAGGACAATTGGCAAGCTGAGAGCTGTAGCCTGGCAACCTATCTCAAGACAGTACATTCAGAGACAGTAGAAAGAAAGGAAAGATTTGCATTTATATAGCACCTTTCAGGAAGTCCTAAAGTACTTTACAACCAATGAAATACTTTTGAAGTGTCACTGTTGTAATGTAGGAAATGTAGCAGCCAATTTGTGCACAGCAAGCTCCCACATATAACGAGATCACTGTTTTTAGTGATGTTGGTTGTGGGATAATTATTAGCCCAGGGCACCAGGGAGAACTCCCCTGCTTTTCTTCGACTAGTGCATTGGACCTTTTACCTCCACCTGAGAGGGCAGAGGAGCATCAGATCAACATCTCATCCGAAAGACGGCATCTCCGACAGTGCAGCACTTCCTCAGTACTGCACTGGGAGTGTCAGTCAGGATTATGTGCTTAAGCCTATAGAGTAGCACTTCCAAGGTCTTCCAATTAAGGGCAAGAGGGTTATCCATTGAATCCAGGTTGACACGTATGAAAAAACAAACACACAGTTGGCCCTTCAGCATTGGAAAGGAGAAAAGCATTTTGGGGACGGTCCCTACTATGTAGCGTACTAACATTTGGTCGAAAGCCATGATCCCCAAGCAAAGTGTTGCCAAAGGTCATTGGGAGGCTCAATCTAGCCACTGTGCATCATAACCAATCATAGGCCGTTCAGGGGTGTTACCAGGAAGCGCATCTTCACACAAAGAGTAGTGGAAATCTGGAAATCTCTTTCCCCCTCCCAAAAAAGCTGCAGAGGCTGGGGGTCAATTGAAACTTTCAAAATTGAGATTGACGGATTTTTGTTGGGTAAGGGAATTAAGGGCGATGGAACCAGGACAGGTCAACAGAGTGAAGATACAGATCAGCCATGAACTGGCAGAACAGGCTCAAGGGGCTGAATGGCCTCCTTTTGTTACTATGCACCAGGAAGTGATGGGTCTGTGCCCAGCGTACCTCACGCCCTGTCCTTCCGCTGCATGGATCCGCCACCTTGGCATTGCCCTCTTATTGGGCAAGAGAGAGGTGAACGTCCCACGCCTGGACAGGCTGTGAATGGTGCACGGAGCAGCGTGTCTTTATCTACAATGAGCCTTTGGTGAAGCAGGGTCAGGCAGTAAGTGGCCCTCAGCTCTCCTGTGACGACCAGTGCTGTGCTATTTCCAGAGCTGCTCGGTGCCTTTGAACAGCACGTTCCGACAATCCCTGGTGAGCTTCCAAACCTACATTAGGTTAACCATTTGTCAGTCTTTCTGGGACGATGGCCAACTGCGCAAAAAGTTTCACTCACCTTGGCATCAAGAAACGAGGAAAGGCTGAGGGACTTGAGGTTGTTTTCGTTGGAGAGAAGGAGGAGGAGAGGTGACTTAATAGAGACATATAAGATAATCAGAGGGTTAGATAGGGTGGATAGTGAGAGTCTTTTTCCTCGGATGATGATGGCAAACACGAGGGGACATAGCTTCAAGTTGAGGGGTGATAGATATAGGACAGATGTCAGAGGTAGTTTCTTGACTCAGAGAGTAGTAGGGGCGTGGAACGCCCTGCCTGTAGCAGTAGTAGACTCGCCAACTTTAAGGGCATTTAAGTGGTCATTGGATAGACATATGGATGAAAATGGAATAGTGTAGGTCAGATGGTTTCACAGGTCGGCGCAACATCGAGGGCCGAAGGGCCTGTACTGCGCTGTAATGTTCTAATTTATAAAGAGAAACTATTCCTATTTCATAAAACCGAGGAATTGTTGGACTTACGGAATCGGCAATGTAATAAAGGTCTGCTTCCTTTGTCATGAGCTTCACGTAATGGGCAATCACACAACACCTTACTGATATTTGTTTAGCTATGTTGGTTTAGTGTCAATCCCCAGGATCTCACCATGCCTTTTCCTGGTACCAGGTAAAGCTTCCCATCAATTCTCCTCCATTTAATAGTATTCAGGTGCACTCTTTCTCTTGGATGGCTCATTCCTAGCACTACCCTTGCTGGAGAGTGAGAGAGTGCCATGGAGGCACAGCTATCCCACCATTCATAGCAATAATAAAAGTCCTCTATGAAAATTCTTAAGGCCTTTGCTATCATAATGAGTGCTTCCAGCCACTCTGCATTAACAACAAGAGAAAGCTGCAAGGCGGGATGTGAGAAGAAAGAGAGAGAAATAGGGGTAAAGTAGAGGGGGAAAGGAAAGCTGAAGAACACATTGCACTGTAGCACCCTGGTGTCACCGTCCTGGCTCCAAGTCTGAAGATTGTGGGTTTGACTCCCACTCCAGAGATTTGAGTGAATATTCTAGCCTGACTCTCCCAGTGAAGTACTTAGGGAGTGCTGCACTGTCAGAGATGCCTTCTGTTGGGTGAGATGTTAAATTGAGGTGCATCTGCCCTCATGGATTGACGCAAAAGATTCCACGGCACTAATTCAAAGAAGAACAGGGGAGTTTTTCCCTGGTGTCCTGGCCAACATTTATCCCTCAACCAACAACACCAAAACAGAATATCTGGTTGCCTGACTCATTGCTGTTTGTGGGAGCTTGCCGTGTGCAAATTGGCTGCTGTGCTTCCCACATTACAACAGTGACTACACTACAAAAGTACTTCATTGGCTGTAAAGTGCTTTGGGAGGCTGTGAAGGGTGCTATAAAAATGCAGGTGGTCTTATATCTCTACTGCTAATCCAGTGGCTTTCCTTGGCTGAGTTCAGTATCCCCTCTCCCAGCACCCACGTTGCTGATCATCCAGTTCTCCCTCACTGTTGTTTTGTCAGTGACATTCCTGGGACAGTTAATAATTCAGGGATTTTGGAAATTCCGTCTGCCATTGGATCCCTCAGTGATTTAAAATGTCAGGTGCACCCTCCAGTGGCAACTGTTGGTACATGCAGAACTATTCCATATGCTCCAGGGACTGACCAAGGGGAACCATTTGTCATTTCACAAGCACAGCAATTGGCAATTCGTCCCCTTGTATGTTCTATGAATCTGAACCTCCAGGTATTTGAAAATTCCGAAGGTTTGGGGCCTGGAATGACTGAATTTCACGCACATTAAGGCGAGGGATCTTGGTGTTGGGGAATGGAACACTGTCTCATCTTAGACACTGTCAGCATCATACACTCAGCTACAGCACAGATTAGATACAGAGTAAAGTTCTCTCTACACTGTCCCATCAAACACTCCCAGGACAGGTGCAGCAGGGGGTTAGATATAGGGGGGTTGGTTAGCTCAGTTGGTTAGATGGCTAGAGTGTGATGTAGATAAGACGTCAACAGTGTGGGTTCAATCCCATACCAGCTGTGGTAGCTCATGGAGGCCTGGCTCCTCACCTTGTCCCATGCATGAGGAGTAGTGACCCTCAAGCTATACATTACCAACTGTCTTTCTCTCTCTCATGGGGAAAGATACCTATGATTCTCTGCGACTATGGCTACAACAAAACAAATAGCATTACGATAAAACAGGACCAAAAAAAACAGGTTAGATACAGAGTAAAGCTCCCTCTACACTGTCCCCATCAAACACTCCCAGGGCAGGTACAGCACGGGGTTAGATACAGAGTAAAGCTCCCTCTACACTGTCCCCATCAAACACTCCCAGGACAGGTACAGCATGGAGTTAGATACAGAGTAAAAGAAAAGAAAAAAAAACAGGGTTAGATACAGATAAGGGTCTGTTTACCCATGTGGTTCAGTCTGTGGAGTGCTCCCTTAACTCATGTTCTATACTAGCTGTTCTGGAGTAAGAATTCCCAGTTGCTGCATTATTAGGGTGGGTTAGTGCAGTGAGTCCATTGCTACATTGCATCCAACATCCATTCCACCATGGGAGTCTGACTCCGTTCAATGAGACTTTGAAAAAAAACAAAATGCCTCATTACTGCAAACCTTTTATTCCAGCACGTGAGATGGGGGAAGAGTCGGATTAGCCTGGGAATGCAGGCACTGAACTCTGTGGGAAATCCATGGCTTTCCTTGCTGAAATGAACTGTGTTGTGTCCCAACTCGTACCCTGGGCAGGAGCAGCTAATTCAACACCCACAGGGACCTTGTGTTGTACGTGGCTTAGCACTAGACCGATGGAAAAAGATTTACATTTATATAGCACCTTTCACAACTTCAGGATGTCCCAAAGCAGTTTACAGCCAATGAGGTTCTTTTGAAGTGTAGTCACTGCTGTAATGTAGGAAACGTGGCACACAGCAAGATCCCACAAACAGCAATGTGGAAATGACCAGATAATTATTTTTTTTTGTGTTGATGTTTGAAGAATAAAATATTGGCCAGGACACTGGGGAAAGCTCACCCCTGCTTTTTTTCAAAAATGTGCCATGGGATTTTCTTTTCTTGCATCTACCTGAGAGGGCAGACAAGGTCTCAGTTTAACATCTCCTCTGAGAGGCAGCACCTCTGACAGTACACCTCAGTACCACACTGGGTGTGTCAGCCTGGATGATGTGCTCAAGTCTCTGGAGGGGGACTGGAACCCACAACCTTCCTGCCTCAGAGGCAAGACTGCAACCCACTGAGCCAACACTGACATAGTATGAGGGAGGAAGGTGCAATTTTAACCTGACCCATCCATCGGAAAACTGGCAATGTCAGGTACAATGTTGGGTTTTACAGCCTGTCTGACTGTACCTTCCTCGCTGAGATCAATCCCTTGGTTTCCCACCTGCCAATTTAGGTTAAAATATGGCCCATGTTGTCAGGGTAGTGCTTTAAGGGGAGCTCATTGCTGCCTCAGTGTGTGACCACACTCAGGCCTCTTTGTTCTGGCTTCCTGGGAAATTCTAACTGGCACCTTCTTATTTTGTCTTCCAGGCAAAGCTGATTGTTCCGAACAGTACGGCTGGACTGATCATCGGGAAAGGAGGAGCCACAGTGAAGGCGGTGATGGAGCAGTCCGGGGCCTGGGTCCAGCTGTCCCAGAAGCCCGAAGGGATTAACCTGCAGGAGCGCGTGGTGACGGTAAGCGGCGAGGCCGAGCAGAACCGCAAGGCGGTGGAGCTGATCGTCCAGAAGATCCAGGAGGACCCCCAGAGCGGCAGCTGCCTCAACATCAGCTACGCCAACATCTCGGGCCCCGTCGCCAACTCCAACCCTACCGGTTCCCCTTATGCCAACTCGACGGAGGTGCTACCAGCTGCGGCTTCGGCGGCAGGGCTGCTGGGACACGCCAATCTGGCTGGGGTGGCGGGCTTCACCACCGGCCTGTCCAGCTTCACCGGCAACGACCTCCTGGCCATCAGCTCAGCGCTCAACACCTTGGCCAGCTACGGATACAACACCAACTCCCTTGGCCTAGGCCTGAACCCGGCAACGGCCACCGGGGTCTTGGCCGCAGTGGCGGCCAGTGCCAACCCGGCTGCGGCCGCCGCCGCCAACCTCTTGGCCTCCTACGCCAACGAAGCCTCAGCTGGCAGCAACACCCCCGGAAACACGGTGGGGACCTTCTCTCTGGGCTCCTTGGCTGCCGCTACCAATGGCTACTTCGGCGCGGCCTCGCCGCTGGCGGCCGGCTCCATCCTGGCCACGGAGAAGCTGGGCGAGGGCTCCAAGGACGTGGTGGAGATCGCAGTGCCGGAGAACCTGGTGGGCGCCATTTTGGGAAAAGGCGGGAAGACGCTGGTCGAATACCAGGAGTTGACTGGCGCCCGGATTCAGATCTCCAAAAAGGGGGAGTTTATTCCCGGCACAAGGAACCGCAAGGTGACGATCACGGGGACAGCAGCGGCAACCCAGGCAGCACAGTATTTAATCAGCCAGCGGATCACCTATGAGCAGGGCGTCCGTGCGGCAAACCTGCAGAAAGTTGGTTAAAAAGCTGCGAAACAGAAAGACAGGTTTCCGTTTTTTTTTTAAACTGAAAGGGGCTTATATAGTACTTGATTCTAATTAAAACGTCTTGTATTAATATATTATATGACAACGTCAGAGATCTGTGTATATGTAAATAATGTTTACCACATGTTTCCATGGAGACAACGTCTTCTGTTGTTTTTGTTTTCTCCCCCCCTCTTTTGTTTCCCCCTCCCTCAGTCCTTTTTTTGTGGTGAGTGTTTGTCGTGTTCTGGACTTGACGAAAACATGCTCCTCAGACAAACAGTGAGCCAGTGACTCCGACCTTTCCCCTCCGACCCTTCCGCTCCACCCCCCAAAATGGGGATGGTTGCTGGGTGAACCTGAAATCCACCCCCATGGTTGACAACTCCGATTGGACGTATTCCTGGTGATTTTGTCACATGACTTCCCGCCTCTGATGACCCACACCCCCAAAGCTCCCGCCATTGGTCGATTGACACGTCCATCCTGGTGGCTCCGTGCCCTCCCTCGCCCACTGGACGGGCGAACAGACCCTTCATTGGATAATTCTAGACTATCCGTCAAACACCCTTTCCCCCACCCCATCCCCAATATTTTTATTACTAATAAATGAAAGGGATCAACAAAACGAAAAAGGGCGGCACAGTGGCGCAGTGGTTAGCACTGCAGCCTCACAGCTCCAGCGACCCGGGTTCAGTTCTGGGTACTGCCTGTGCGGAGTTTGCAAGTTCTCCCTGTGTCTGCGTGGGTTTCCGCCGGGTGCTCCGTTTTCCTCCCACAGCCAAAGATTTGCATAGTAAATTGGCCGTTGTAAATTGCCCCTAGTGTAGATAGGTGGTAGGAGAATGGTGGGGATGTGGTAGAGAATATGGGGTTAATGTAGGATTAGTATAAATGGGTGGTTGTTGGTCGGCACAGACTCAGTGGGCCGAAGGGCCTGTTTCAGTGCTGTATCTCTAAATAAATAAAAAAGACGCACAGTACCCCTATGATATTTTTATTCCAGGGTTTTGCTTGCAGCAAGGTCCCGGAGATTACTCTTTAATTCCTGGGGATCCAGGGCAATCCTGGAGGTGTTGGCAACCCTACTCTTTCTCCCAAACTGACGGCAATGTGAAAAATCGAGGACAGCCTTTTGCCTTCGAAGCTTCGAGCGTGCGTCCCCTGTAATCCGCCATCTTAGTTCCCGTTCTTTGCTTCCCAGTTTTGCTCTTGCTTTGGAAATTTGGGGCGTCTCTCTGGAATGAACCTTCCCGGGAGAGTTTCGGGGTTCGGTTAGCCTGCCTGACGTCATGCGGCCAGAAAGATAGTAGATTTACATGGAATGAGAGGCTGTAACTATCAGGAAACACTCAACAGACTGGGGCTCTTTTCTCTAGAAAAGAGAATGACGAGGGGGTGACCTGATGGAGCTCTTTAGAATTAGGGAAGAATTTGATGGGGTAGATGTGGAGAAAATCCACTTGTGGAAGATTCCAAAACGAGAATCATAAAATTCAACAGCAGGGGAAAGGCCATTCGGCCCATCTTGCATGTTCTGGTTCTTTGAAAAGGATGTCCAGTTTGGTCCCACACTCCAGCCATTTCCCCATAACCCTGCAAACTAGAGGTTATCAATGTAAGATAATCACGAATAAATCCAATAGGGAATTCAGGAGGAACCGCTTTACCCAGAGAATGGTGAGAATGTGGAACTTGCTACCACAGGGAGCGGTTGTGGTGAGTAGCACAGATGCATTTAAGGGGAAGCCAGATAAACACAGGAGGGAGAAAGGAATAAGTTTGATAGGGTGAGATGAAGAGGGCTGGGAGGAGGCTCATGTGGAGCAAAAACACCAGCGTAGACGAGTTGGAGGGCGCGGCCTGTTTCTGTGCATGTAAATTCCATGTAGTTCATGGGATTTAATGTATTTTAAGCAGTGCCATGCAGTCCTGCATGCAACCACCAGATGTCCCTGTCCTGGGATGTGCTCTAGGGACATCTACTGGTAGGAGGTGTGCAGCAGGCAGGAACAGAAGAACAGTAGGAGGCCATTCAGCCCTTCCAGTCTGCTGTGCCATTCAGTTAGAATATGGATGAATTGTATCTTAACCCCCTTTACTCTCCCCTGGTTCAGTAACCCTTAATACCCTTACCTAACAATAACAGTGACTGGTAGTGGTGAGTTTGATTTGTGCAGTCTCGAGCTCTATTTGACTCATAGTTTATCTCTACCCCTGAATCATTCGACTGGGTGGTTTTGCAGTGCAGACTGCCCTACCTCTCGGGAAAGTGGTGGGGGCAGCGGGGTGCGTTTGGAGTATAGATCCAACGCAATCTTCTCCGCAAAAACAATGGGTGCAAAGCATGAGAAAAGGGGAGAAAGTTCCCTCCACAGAGGAAAAATAAACATGCTTAGGAACATGTGATTCCCACTAGGCCTGCCTGTTTTTAATTGATAGTCTGCTTTTAATTGACCGCCGACCGAGCTTTCTATCGGATCCTCAGTCACTTCTATCACCAGACGTTTATCCAGTTGTCACTCTGTTACACACACCACCCTCAGTATAAAACTCTCAGTTGTAACACTCTCTCTGTTACACACTCCAAACTCAGTATCAGACTCTGTTATAACACTCTCTCTGTTACACACTCCACCTTCAGTATAAACTCTGTTATAACACTCTCTCTATTACACACACTACCCTCAGTATAAAACTCTCAGTTGTAACACTCTCTCTGTTACACACTCCAAACTCAGTATCAGACTCTGTTATAACACTCTCTCTGTTACACACTCCACCTTCAGTATAAACTCTGTTATAACACTCTCTCTATTACACACACTACCCTCAGTATAAAACTCTCAGTTGTAACACTCTCTTACACACTCCAAACTCAGTATCAGACTCTATTATAACACTCTCTCTGTTACACACTCCACCCTCAGTATAAACTCTGTTATAACACTCTCTCAGTTACACGCTCCACCCTCAGTATCAGACTCTGTTACAACACTCTCTCTATTACACACACTACCCTCAGTTGAAAACTCTCAGTTGTAACACTCTCTCTCTTACACACTCCAAACTCAGTATCAGACTCTATTATAACACTCTCTCTGTTACACACTCCACCCTCAGTATCAGACTCTGTTATAACACTCTCTCTGTTACACACACCACCCTCAGTATAAAACTCTGTTATAACACTCTCTCTGTTACACACACCACCCTCAGTATAAACTCTGTTATAACACTCTCTCTGTTACACACACCACCCTCAGTATAAACTCTGTTATAACACTCTCTCTGTTACACACTCCACCTTCAGTATAAACTCTGTTATAACACTCTCTCAGTTACACGCTCCACCCTCAGTATCAGACTCTGTTATAACACTCTCTCTGTTACACACACCACCCTCAGTATAAATTCTGTTATAACACTCTCTCTCTTACACACTCCAAACTCAGTATCAGACTCTATTATAACACTCTCTCTGTTACACACTCCACCCTCAGTATCAGACTCTGTTATAACACTCTCTCTATTACACACACTACCCTCAGTATAAAACTCTCAGTTGTAACACTCTCTCTCTTACACACTCCAAACTCAGTATCAGACTCTATTATAACACTCTCTCTGTTACACACTCCACCCTCAGTATCAGACTCTGTTATAACACTCTCTCTGTTACACACACCACCCTCAGTATAAACTCTGTTATAACACTCTCTCTATTACACACACCACCCTCAGTATAAAACTCTCAGTTGTAACACTCTCTCTCTTACACACTCCAAACTCAGTATCAGACTCTATTATAACACTCTCTCTGTTACACACTCCAAACTCAGTATCAGACTCTGTTATAACACTCTCACTGTTACACACTCCAAACTCAGTATCAGACTCTGTTATAACACTCTCTCTGTTACACACTCCACCCTCAGTATAAACTCTGTTATAACACTCTCTCTGTTACACACTCCACCCTCAGTATCAGACTCTGTTATAACACTCTCTCTATTACACACTCCACCCTCAGTATAAACTCTGTTATAACACTCTCTCTGTTACACACTCCACCCTCAGTATAAACTCTGTTATAACACACTCTCTGTTACACACTCCACCCTCAGTATAAACTCTGTTATAACACTCTCTCTGTTACACACTCCACCCTCAGTATAAAACTCTGTTATAACACTCTCTCTGTTACACACACCACCCTCAGTATCAGACTCTGTTATAACACTCTCTCTGTTACACTCTCCACCCTCAGTATAAACTCTGTTATAACACTCTCTCTGTTACACGCTCCACCCTCAGTATAAAACTCTGTTATAACACTCTCTCTGTTACACACACCACCCTCAGTATAAACTCTGTTATAACACTCTCTCTGTTACACACTCCACCCTCAGTATAAACTCTGTTATAACACTCTCTCTGTTACACACTCCACCCTCAGTATAAACTCTGTTATAACACTCTCTCTGTTACACACTCCACCCTCAGTATAAACTCTGTTATAACACTCTCTCTGTTACACACTCCACCCTCAGTATAAACTCTGTTATAACACTCTCTCTGTTACACACTCCACCCTCAGTATAAACTCTGTTATAATACTCTCTCTGTTACACACACCACCCTCAGTATAAACTCTGTTATAACACTCTCTCTGTTACACACTCCACCTTCAGTATAAACTCTGTTATAACACTCTATGTCACCTCTCTCAGGGCACCTACTGTTTGAACAGTTTGACTTATTTTCTATTTCAATGGCCATGACAGCCACCTATCAAAAGGAAATGCATCACAGTTGATTGGCTGAACTTGGCGAGTGAGCCAGCGGCCTGCCATTCACCATGCGCTGTATGCGGAGTGGCGATGTACTTCATACATTGACCAGATGTGTAATGATCTACGGTTAGGATACAGTCTAGAACCTGCTACACTGACTGGGCCCACATATAGACAGGATGAATTGGAGACTGGGGGTCTGTGGGATATCAGAGGGAGGTAGTCACAGAGACTTGGGGTCCACTAGTTGACAGTCAGGGCTGGTCCTGGATATCTGAGGTTTGCAGGTTAACGCTTAGTATTTATGTACCCCTGGATTTGCAGGCTCATGTTCACTCAGCTCTGCCGGAAAGGTTCACTTCCCAACTCCAAAGGAAAAGAATTGTTCCCACCTTGCATCCCTAGCTTTCTCCCGAAACATTCACGCAATATCCATTCTCTCTTCCAGTTGCCTGTCTACCTGCACCTCATGTCACAGGACTGAACCATGGGAGGGGACAGAGTCTATTTGTTGGGGGGTGGGGGGGGCATTGGTCTTTGTGTTCACCCTGCCCCTCCCCTCTCCCAATCACCTGGTTCAGTCCGGCATAAGCTCCTTCAGTCTGATGTAATCTCCTCAGTCCCATCCACTAATACCTTTGAGATGCTCCACTCTGAGACAGGCTTTGGCCTGTCTTGTCCAAAGACTGAGATTATCCTGACCGGAATGGTTATTTATAGAATTTCAGATCAAAGCGTATTGAATCTATTTTTCTATTTGTTGTGTGTATATATAATGTAAAAGTCCAACCTGTTGGGAAGGTGGGAAAAGGGTTGGGATTGGGTGAGTTGCTTTTTGCAGAGAGCCAGCACAGACATGATGGGCTGAATGGCCTCCTTTTGTGCTGTATTCATTCTATGATTCTATTTGATAAGGTGCTGCAGCTTCTAAAGGGGTGAAGCAGCAAGAGAGTGAAGTAACTGTGAGCTGTTGCCGCATTACTGCCGGAAATGGAGCACCAGGGGGAGGCCAAAAAACAGCTTCGTTCCGAATGCACCCCTTCAAGCTCACACCCTCTCCTTGATCTGAATCCCCCTTTCCCTCATGGAATTTCCCAGCTTCCAAGCCACCTTTGAAGCTGCCGATTGGGTCTCCCATATTAGCGGTTTACCATGGGTGTTACCTGGTCCCACTACCCACTTGCTTTGTGTGGGCAGTTGTGATCCCGATCATGTGGGTAACTCTGTGCCCCTTTCTGTCCCGTCCTGTTCCGTTACAATTGAAACGCCACCAGTTCATTGCCTGAGGAGTTGTCTTACCGTTGTTGAGTAGAGGAATCCTGACATTGAAGGTCTTACCTTGGGAAGGAATGAGAAGGCATTTGGGAAGGTCAGTGCTATAGGAACAGGAGGAGGCAATTCAGCCCCTGCAGCCTGTTCTACCATTCCAGTAGACCATGTCTGCTCTATACCTCAACTCCATCTCCCTGCCTTGGTTTTGTCACCCTTAGGGCTCTTGCCTGCCAAAAATCTCTCAATCTCAGTTTTGAAATTGTGCCACATTGCCAAAGCAAGGAAATCTGTGCTGATCAGTGCCAAATTCCTACATCTCATGAGATCCCCCGCTCCCACACCCCCATGTCAGGGGTGTTCCTGCCTGGGTTTGTACCCCCAGTGAAGCCTGGACATGACCAGGGTGATTCAGGCTGAGAGCTCCAGAGCGTTGCTTTCCCTGCTGGTTCATTCAGTCATTGCATTTGATTCCTCAGTAGCCAGTGCCTTCACATCCCTTTTCGCTTGACTCCCCATAGTCTGAGGGAACCTTCGGAGGAAGACCCTTGGAGCTGACCCTTGTCTAGGCTGAACATGGGTAATTGAGACCCAGAAGGTTGTGAGGGAGGAGGGAAAGGGATGTGACATTGAGAATGGGGGTGGGGGGAGTAGAAGATGTGGTCAGGAAGATTGGGCCACACCCCTGCTTCAAAAGTGGGCAAGTCACCCTCTGTTGCCACGGTAAAAAAAAGAATGATCTCTGGCCTATGTTGCAGCCATGACTAAAATTGCCATGGAGCTTAGCTATTTCTAATTTATCGATGCTGACTCTCAGAATTGCTTCCAGGTCAGCTGCACCCGTGGCTTTTCCAAGAAGGTCGGGAAATTCTGTCCATTATTTTGCAAATTGCAAAGGCCTCTGGGCTCAGAGAAATGCCAGAGGCCGCAATGCCTGAGACATGTGAAATGCAAAAAAAAAAAGTGCCAAAGACACTCTTTGAACAATATTTCAGATGCCCAAGGGTTCTGGCCTCCAACAGACAAGGGTCTGCTGCTGAAAGGACAGAAGAATGGTGGGTCTGTGCGAATCCATTTTGTCACCTCATCCCTTTCCACAAGAGTCGCCAACTCTGGTTGGATGTCTTCCTGGAGATTTGACTTCTCACCTCCAACCGCCCCGCCCCCACACTCAGGTCATTGGTCGCCCAACATGCCCATCCTCTGGGTGTCCCGCCTTCCCACAGCCGATTGGAAAGAGAAGACTCTCTGTTACCCGATTGGAGGATTCTTGATTGTCAGTCAAGCAGCCCTTTCTCCCCATCTCAAATATCTTTCTAACTTGTAAACAAAAGGACATTTTTTAAAGAGACACGATTTGGTTAACGCCGTTACGATTTTTTCCCCCAGGTTTTTGCTGCAGCTTTTCCTTCCTGGAGCCTCCAGGGCTATCCTGGAGGGGTTGAAAGTCCTACTTTTCGCTGCCGGAATTTTGCTCTGGCATTTCCGATGCGTTGCAGCTGGTAACATACCTCTGACCCGAGAGTCATGTAGCTCCTCAGGTCACATGACGAGCGGATTCCCCGCCTGTTTGACTCTCCAGCGTGTTTGAACTTAATCTGACAGTGCCAGGCCTGAGGCCCACACAGGACCAACGAACGGTTGGTCAAAGACACCCCTAGACCAAAGTCTGCATTGTGAGGGGGTGGGGTTGCAACCGTAGGTCAAAGAAGATAATTTGTGTCTGGCAAATTCAGTCTAGTTTCTCTCTGAGGCAAAACTCAATAGACAGGAGGAGGTGTCTGAGTGTGGGCTTTAAAGCTACAGAGTCCTGATCTCGCCCTAGTGCTCCTGCCTGGTGATTGCGGCCTCTTTGAACTTTCCTCATCATCATGCAATGATTAAAAAATGACACTGTCTTGCGTAAAATGGACAAGTTTTTATGTTATTAAAAAGAAATCAGAGAACTGCTTTAGCAAACGCTGGAACTACAAATCGCGCACAAATTCAAATGGATTCCCGTTCACCCGTCACCTTCTAGAAAGTGGCATTTCATTTTATTAGTTTTTTTTTAAACTTTGTGTTTTCTGTTTTTATGGTATGTGCGTGTGTGTCTGTCTCATGTCTTTGGGCCTCTCGCCAGCAGTGAGCGACTAGGTCTAGCCAAAAAGAAAACGTGTTGATGGAGCTGCTAAGCGGTGGGAGACAAACTGAAGTGGAGTCTCTCACTTGCAGTGCTGCTGTTGGGTCAATGCCTTTGGGGGTGGGCTGTACAAGTGGCTTTGGCAGTGTTGCCCATAACCCCAAAAACATGGGGGCACCGCGGTTGGCATGAGGGGAGGGGCAGGGTTGGTTGTCCATGTCATGTGATAAGTGCCTCCCTTTATGAGCACGGTGCTACCTATCCCAATCAGAAATTGGGATAGCATTTGTCTTTGTAAGGCTGACTCAAACCTACCTTCTGTGATTCATTGAGTGACTGAGCTTTAATAGTTCTCTCCTCCTGTCAGCTGGGGCCTACAGGGGCAGGGGTTACAATTGAGTGCCCCTGAATTAGGGGAAGGGGTAAATTGGCCAGGCTTCCTTCTGCGTACCACTAGTGTCATAGAGAATCCACGTGTTGGTCAGCAGTTGGGGGCGGGGGGATGGTTGAATTGGACCTTGAGGCCAAATCCTCTGCCGCTATCACCCATGAAGGTGCCAGGGAAACGTTGCCAAGGCAAGAGCTAGGATTTTGGTTGGGGTGGGGGGGGTGAAGTGCGGGTGGGGGGTAGGAATGGAAATTGGTGATCAATGAAGAACATTGAATACCCCACCCCACAGGCAGAGCAGACCAGCTCGGGACAGAAGTCACTTTTCTGTCATGGCGGCCTGCCTGTCTTTCCTTGGAAGCCCTTTTAGTTTCAGTGCCAAGCAATAGAAATGCTAATTTGCGGTTAAGTGTTGCCTTGGCATGACGGAGGGAGCGACACGCGAAGGCGCCAAACAATTATTTACATAGGCAGCAGATCTCCCGCGGTGTTGCCCGCAGCGAGTGGACGGGCACATCCCCTGTCTGATAGCGGCAGGGGCGTTACCGACTAAGTGTTTATAGCAAACCGGTGTGACAAACTGAGGAGGTGCGCACGGTAACGCAAGACTTTTAATATATTATATAGATATATAGGCAATATGCAGTCATGTAGCACTGTCTGTTTTATAAAGAGAGGAGCTAACCTGTGGAAGATGGACGTCAGTTAGTTGGTCAAGTTTGTTGTGAAGAGTTACTGCTGATGCTGCTATCTGCTGACCTTTTCTCTGGTGGGTCAGAGTCCTCTTTCACTGAACTTTCACCTCCAGTCCAGCAAACAGATTCCACCTCCCCCCCCACCCCCACCCTCCCCCCTCCCTCAGATAATGTAGGCATGACCTTGTTCTGAGCATGCTCGGTACTAGATTAACGATGGCGGGTCCCTGGACTGACCAACCAGGTCATGCGCGCCTGCAGGGAGCACCCTGTATCCCCCTTGGCAACTGTTACTGACTGGTCAAAGCCTACCAGGCCAATGTCCTTTTAAGGCAGCCGTAGCTTGGCTCAGATTGGTTTCCACTTAGCGTTCACTGGCCTTGGGTTGTTCAGTTGTTGACTTGTGGCGTCTAAAGCATTGACACGACTGTTGTGTCTGATGGGGAAAGGTGGGGGCGGGGGCTGCTTCATCATCCATTGAGGGAGCGTCAGCTCTCTGCCAAACTTGTGCTAAAACTTGGCGGCCACGCGCTCTCGGAATCCCAGTCAACAGCTACATTGTCATGGTTCTGTTTTCTAATAATCCATGCTACCGGAATGTTCTTTGCTCCCTTTCCCGCTGTCCCCTGGCGTCCTTCAGTACAGAGGTTTGGGGGCTGGAGTCACCTCCAAGCCCGTCCCACCCTCGGCACCAGTGCCGCTCCACGATTGGCGTTGGGGTTCCGACATATCGTCTGGTGGCACATTCCCATCACCCACACAATGGTGGGCACAAGTGACTTGGGCTCTCATTGGAACAGGAGGAGGCCGTTCAGCCCCTCAAGCCTGTTCTGCCACTCATGGCTGATCTGCGTCTTAACTCCATCTAACCCCCTTGCTTCCATAACCCTTAATAGCCTAGCCTAACAAAATTTTCAATTGACCCCACCCAGCCTCAACAACTTTTTGGGGAGAGAGTTCCAGATTTCCCCCATCCTCTCATGTGAAGAAGGACTTTCTGGCATCACTCCTGAACAGCCCCGTTCTAATTTTAAGGCTTTGCCCCCTTACTGGGTATACAGTGAGTTGACAATGATCCACTGTAGCATGAAACTCATTAGGAGATCATTCTGTGAACCAGTTAATGGATCTTCACTGGCTATTTTAAATCTGCAAAGAAATAACCAAACAAATATCTGCCCGTCTGTCTCAAGTCTCTCGTATGACATCCTTCAGCCACTCTCTAGGGAAGAGTAGCTAACCTGGTTGCCCATTGCCTTCCTCATGGCTTCTCCTAAGTCAGCAGGAACCCAGGCTCAAATATCCCCACCTAATCTCTTGATGGGCTGGCCAGGGTCCCACTCACCATCAGATGTACATCAATCCAGTATTCAGAGCCAGTCTCCGCTCACTGGGGTTGTCTGGGCTCAGGTCTAAACCCAACCCATCTGACTCCAAGATGGGAAAATGACCACTGACCAGTTGTTACTCCACCTGGATGCGATTCCCTGGCTGGATGTCAACCCTGTGTTTAGAGACCATGTTCTAGTCGCTACTCACAGCGACTGTCAGCTTCTGACTGAGGAGAGCTCACTCCCAAAATAAATGTACAATGTAGAAACTAAAGTCGCACAGTAGTGCCTGGTCCTAAGCCCTGGCTCTGGTCCTAGCTCAGGGCCTGGTTTTGATTCTGGCCTGGTTTTGGTCCTGGGCCTGGTTTTGATTCTGGCCTGGTTTTGGGCCTGGGCCTGGTTTTGATTCTGGACCGGTTTTGGTCCTGGTCCTGGGCCTGGTTTTGATTCTGGACTGGTTTTGGTCCTGGTTCCTGGCCTAGTTCTGGCCCCGGGCTTAGGTCTGGCCCTGGCCCTTTGCCTGGTCTTAGTCCAGGGCCTGGTTTTGATTCTGGCCCTGATCCTGGATTTGGTTCTGGATCTAGTTCTGGTTCTAGTTCTGTGTCTGGCCATGTCTTATTGACTGGATGCACTGAGGATGAGAATAGCGAATGAGGAGAAGTGCCCACCTGTAAGGAAGCCTGTCCAATTTTCCCATTCTTTAATTGAAAAGGGGACAGTCTCCCTTACAGGCAACCCTCCTGCCAGCCCAGTTTTCCTGTGTGCCACTCCATCAATCTAACAGACCCATGACCAGGAAATTCGTACATCGTGAGGTATAAATTCCCGCAAGCATGAGGTTTCCGTTGAGTACAAATGACCCCATCAATCGGGTGACAACCTCAAAATTTCCACCCAACCCACTCCTCCAAAAAGAGAACCTGGACACTGTTTGAGACAAACGTCAATGTTAAACCCACTCAAAACTCCCCCCGTTCGGTCATTTCCCACCTTCCTTTCTCTATCAGTACATTCCTACCTTCCCTTGCTCCAACCTTCCAGATATTTAAACAACAACTCCCTCTCCTGCTGCTGACTTCAAAACCCTGTCTCCTCCATCCCCCTGGAGCTGTCTCTGGTCCTGAACCAGGAGTGAAGTCTGCAGTTGGGAAGGGTGACTGGCTGCTTTAATCTGGCAGTGTCGGAAGAGGAAGGAAAATGCATGGTGACTAATAGGAAACTCCCAAGTTTAGTTCTGCCGTTTTTGCAGGAAAATGTTTGGTCGGGAAGGATACCCGAGAGATGGCATATGATGGCCCCAAGTCTGAGATGATGTTTCTAACATGGTAGAGTGTAAAGGTAGGAAAGATATTTCTGTGTGTCGGGGGGGACCAAACTAGGAACCATCAATATAAGATACTCAGTAATAAACCCGTCACAGACAAAATGGGCCGTATCAGCTTTTCCTGCAGAGATGGAGGGAAGAGGATATGTTTGCTGGAGCATTGGAGACTTGCTCCAACTAAGCCCAGATCTCAAAGATCCACCGCAGGGCAGCGCAGTGGCTGCTAACAAGCACATGCAGTTTCCAATCCCATCACTTGCTGTCTGAGTTGTGCTTTCCCCCCCTGTCCTGAGCTTCAACTTATACATAGTTACCCTCTGGTTTTCACTTCCCTCCCCCAACACAATACAGAGGAAGGACGCAACAGATGGCCACGCTGGGGGTGGTGCAATCCCTTGACCGCCGTAACCTGAGGTTTCCTCAGAAATTGTTTTTAATCATTAAGACTTTCTTTCTCTCCATTTTTACTTCCTCCTCTTTGCTCCCGAAGGCCCCTGACTCTTCCCGGTTCCATGGGCATTTGCCTTACGCTTACCCATTCCTCAGGTGTGAACCCAGACAGAGAGGCTATTTGACTGGAAAAGGCATCACAGCCCAGCTCACTCCTGTCCTCACCTGGCATCCATACATCCCAGCAGGGAGCATTGAATCGAGATCAGGAAGAGGATGCCTGGTTGAGTTTTCCACCTGGGGACGATTGTAGCATCCTACAGCTGCCCCGAGCTTGGATCAGCTAAATCTGTAGATGCCAGGGATCGAGCCTGGGGCCTTCACAGTCTTTCGGGCCTCAGCGTCGCACCACAGAGAAGCATTGTGTTTCTCCTGCGTACCTATTTTAGTCCTTGAGACTCTGCAAGTTTCTGAAATTTAGCCCATTGCTAGATGGTCTTTAGTGGTTGCTGCATTCACCCTGGGACAGTAGACCCCATGGCCTACTGCGCCCTACAATGATGAGTTGGGTTTGCAAGAGGAAGGGGCTCTTTTACAGGAGGGCTTAGGGGTGGTTCCATGATGGAATTGGGACAGTTTCAAGTATGCCTGGACTGTTGCCTGTAAATGACATTGCCTCAACATGCTCAGCAGCCAAGTGAAGAAGTATATACTAAATGATAATGTGCCAAATTGGTTTTGAACCCAACCGTTGAGTGTGCAGACCCAAGGCCTTTGCCAAGTCGTTACCCCCCTATCACTTTAAGACCAGCATGTGACCCAAATTGCCCATTTCCTTTCCATTGACCCCTAACATTTGACCTATGACTGCAACCTCCTCTCCATGAGCATGCTCAATACAACGGGCCAGGTAAATGCCATCATGCTGATTTGAAAATGAATTGTTTTAGTGTCTAGAATTAACATAGAGTTTCTAAAAATGTCTAAGGAAAGCAATCCTTAAAAAAGATTTCTTTGAACAATAAGAGAATAAAGTGCCAATTGAACAAGACATCCAGAATACTGCCATTACTTTAAAGCACTGTTTGGCAATTCTGGGTGTATATAATATAGCATGTATACTTTTATTTAGATATAGGAGAGAGAAAATGTTCTAGAATATCCTGAAATGTACAGTTCTGCTTTGATTTTTTTTTTTGTGACGTTCATTCTGTGATGTTGGATTAAGTCTGTGCATCTGTAGCATGACATAAGTAGTTTCAGTCATTCAGTTGCGTTTTCTGGTCAAACTGTTTTGGGAGTTCTTCCTTTATAATTTCCCTTGCATGTCCAGTATGTTAATGGACCACTTCCTTGACCCAAACCTCCCGGACAGATAGGTCCATCAGAACATTACTGTATCCTGCCAAACCCCATCGTCGAGTTACCAATCCTCCATCCATGAGCTAGCAATCGCCCTATCATCCACTATTCCCAAACCCCGATCACTGAGTTAATCAAACTCACCCCATCACCAGACCCTTTCAATCACCAAGATTACCGATCATTGGTACAGTCTCCTCTCTTCAGCGCTGAGCTGATTAACCTTTATTGTTGCAGTTTGAGGCCCTGTTGGTTCCAGGTGTGAGAATGCTTTATGCCAAGTATTCTGCTGTAAATTCCCCCCACACCCTCATTTCCATCACGCAACCCCGGTTGCCGAGTGGGCCAGACTGGGAAATAGCCCATAGGTTAAAGGGGAAATAGGTGCAAGACTAATGGTTCATTTTAATAGGGCCCTTTCACTAGCTCTATGGAGTCTGGGATAGCCTGGCGTGGTAATCGTTTGTTAGCTTTCTCTGACTGGACAGAGAGAGAGAGAAAAGCACTGAATCCAACTCCAGTGGCAACCTTCGACCCCTACAGGCTGTGAACAGAAGGTTATCAGGACATGGAATGCCCTGTAAGAAACAGTGAGGGAAGCTCAATTTATAATAATGGACGAGCATCGGAAAAGGACGAGAGGAAAGAGGAATGGAGCTGTATGGAAAGCTCTTGCAGACAGTCAACACTGCTGCAGCTAACAAAATGGCCTGTGCTGTAAAATTCTCTGATGCGTTACACGTCCTGTAATGGGTTGAAACGTTTTGGTTTCCTGAAGCAAATTTACCGAATGGCTCCCCAGCCTTGTTCTCCTGATTGTTGCTGCTGGCGCCAGAAATTCAGCCAACGCCTGCCCTTTAGAGCTCACTTGTTCAGATGAATTGCTGGGCACTGGCTCCGCCTGGCGCCCGCCCCACCAAGATCTGGGGAAACTCTTATCAGCATTGCTGAAAATCCAGCTTAATGCCAGAAAAGTTCCCTCTGAGAGGTGAGATAGCAAACTGATGGACCGACGGTGTAAACACGTCGCAAACAACAGTCACCGTTGGAGATCATTGAAAGTGATCTTTGTGATAGATGTGAAAGTACAGCGAGGCCTAGCAAGCCTCGTTCCTGCTCAGAGTGTGAGCTTACTACCCCCAGTTCCCAGGTTATTTAGCTCAGTAAACATCTATTGGGGGTGAAATTGGGCCTGAACAGTAAAACCATAGGGACTCAGCCGCCCGTCATGCAACCTGTAAAAATTTTATTTTCTAATCTAAGCAATGGGAAAGGAAATTGGATAAGGAGGAAGGTAGGCTGCGATTCACTATCACCCGCTTTTTCTAATTTTCTGGCCCACCATAAAGTGTACATGGAGTAAGACACCAGTGATTCATTCTCTCTCTCTCTTTCTCTGATTTTACTTAAACAGAAAATAAATAACCACAGCTTTCCCTGTTTATCTTTCCCAGTGGTTCCCTTACTAGCAATTTCCTTAAACAGGGTGATTCACTTAATCAGGTTACCACCTTCTTCCATATACCTTTAACCATTCAATTATAAGGGGACACGAGTTCAAAGTGAGAGGGGAAAAGTTTAGGGGGGATATGCATGGAAAGTTCTTTACGCAGAGGGTGGTGGGTGCCTGGAACGCATTGCCAGTGGAGGTGGTAGACGCGGGCACGATAGCGTCTTTTAAGATGTATCCAGACAGATACATGAATGGGCAAGAAGTAAAGAGATACAGACCCTTAGAAAATAGGCGACAGGTTTAGATAGAGGATTTGATCGGCGTAGGCTTGGAGGGCCGAAGGGCCTGTTCCTGTGCTGTAATTTTCTTTGTTCATTGATCTCCCCTGCTCTGAATGATTCACTTAACCAGTATTTTCCTTAACCAACGATTAACACAGTCGGCAGAATTAACATGTTAACCACTTCTTTCCCTATTCAGTGATTCTCTTAACTAGTAAGTATTTAATAGAATGATTTGCATACAGATTAAGTGACTAAATTCAGAAGCCTTACGTAATGTTTTGCTTGAAGGAAATCTGAACATTTTCCAATACTTCCCTGAAATAGACTCACTGATCTGCCCAACTTGTTATGCTGCCTGTTAACGGTTTAGAAATGAGTTCAAGACAGTAACTCAAATCAGGGAGCTCATGAGCAGCCCAGAAGTATTAGTGTTAACACACCGTCAGAATATGGAACACGATTGAAGGAATCAGAGCATCGGGCGGGACGATGGAACTGTGAAAGAAGATCAGCCATGATCTTATTGAATGGCGGAGCAAGCTCGAGGGGCTGTTCTGCTGACTGCTGCTCCTATTATGTTCTTACGATCAGACCCCCCCCCCATTAATCCCCATCAGCTCCTTGAAACTGTCTGTTATCCTGTTCTTGATATGGCCAATTCCAGCCTTTCCAGTATACCAGTTACCAGGAGTAGAGACCTTTTTGATGAGTGGAATTGGTTCTAGCGCCAGAGTGAGAGAGAGAGAGGACCAAATACAGGGCCAAGTTCTGCTTAATTATTTCACCTGATGCAATATGTATTGTATAAAAGGGGGGCATTGGCATCAAACCACAGTACAAGAGACTCACATGCCCTCCCTGCCCCCCCCAACCCCCCGATTCCGAGCCCAAGCTGCCCATCCAAACTTTGCCCTGATATTTCCTACCTGTTGGCTTGTCCTGGCTGAATTTTGTCAGCCTGGAGGTTTGGAAAGGGCATTGTTCTTAGCGCTGTTGGGTCATTGGTAGATTAGTCCTCAAGTCAGAGCTCCCAGATATGTTAGTGTCAGCAACTTTGTGGTAGATGGGAATTAGTTGGGGTACTGGCACCCTGGGTACTGATTACGCTCCGGGCCCCTCGTCCAAGTTGCCATTATTCATGCTTAGGTAGACAGGTCAATCATAGAAAGCATTGTAGCCGTGCCTGATTGAGTCCTTAACTAATGCCTCTTGGGCAGCTACTAGTCCCTTGGTGGGTGAAAAGCTCTGATTGAGAGGGAGAGAAAGAGGGAGAGGGACCACCACATCCTCTGGTGTCCACGTAGATGCCAATTTGGCAGGTGCTTTGGGCCAACTCTTTCCACAGTTTTATCCCAGATTAGCATAGCAGGGAAAAAAATTGGGAAAAATGATCCAGCAAGAAGGAGGCCATTATCCTGGCATCAGTGTACCCGTGATTGGGTCAGATCTCAGCAGCAAGTCTGTTTCCTAAGGCTCATCGGAGCACACAGGGGGGAAGAAGGGGATTATATATGGTCAGCAGCACTCTGGAATGCCGGGATACAATATGGTTAACCCTTTGAGTGCTCGGTCCATCTCCATCTTTGTCATTGTTTAAAAGGGAAATACCCCCTGACTGGAGAGTCGGGGGACACTGTCTCAGGATAATGTGTCAGCCATTTAGGACTGAGATGAGGAGACATTTCTTCACTCAGAGGGTTGTGAATCTTTGGAATTCTCTACCTCCGGTGTGAGTATGTACAGAGATGTTGTTGGAGATTAAACGAATGACGCTGGGTAACCGGACACCTGGCTGGATCTCCTGCACCGTTTTGTGTTCTCTACCTTCTCCTTGGCATACGCTTCGACTGATCAGAGTCTTAGCCTCGCTGGAGGTGAACGCCAGGGTTTGGAGATGGGTAATGGGTTGGCATTGTAACCAGGTGAATGTTCAGGGACCAGGACCTGCTTGCGCGCCAATGGTGTGTGTCGGGGTGGGGGAAGGGGGTCACTGCTGTATTGATGTACAACTGTGTGTGTGTGTGTGTGAGTGCGTGTCATTTTATTCGGGCTGTTATTCATTGGCTCCTTCTCTGCCGTGAAGTGCTGCCCCCACACCCTCGGAGGGGTTGGTATGTGAGCAGACATTCAGATCCAACTTAAAGCTGGCAAATCTGTTTTTGAGTTTATCATGGAAGTGTACTGTTGGAAAGGTGGGGCATAGACGCTGGGGATATTCGGGGGGTGGGGGGTGATGATGAGGTTCCTTTCTCTAGCACCCATCTTGCTTTCTAACCCTTGTGCTTAAGAGTGCCAAATCAGGAGTCAACCATTGACTTCCTCTGCCTAGTGATTAAACCGTCCATTTCTTGCCTCCCCTTCTGTTTCGTCCCATACCAAGCATCATTGTCACAAAATGGTTTGTAAGGGATAGAAAATAACACTGACTAGGCCAGAGGCTTCTCAAACAACTCCATAACCATCTCGTCAGCCTCAAAAAAACCCATCTTTGTGTATAATCTTAACACAATGCATCATTACCATCCAGAGTTCACTTCTCTTGCACTTTCCTCTTGACCATCCCAATTTCTAGCAAAGCATATAAGCAAGAGGGCTTGACCTCCAAACTCTGACCTCAACCCCTCATGAACTTTACCCTTTTCAATGTCCATTCGAAAGAAATAAGCTTGTTGGGTTGTGTCCTCGATCCCATCATTTCCAACAAAAATGTGCAATTGACTCGTTTTCTTTTTTAGGTTTCAGAACGGAAATTATATTTTAGGACTTTTGAGTGCTGTATTTGTTACCCACTCCCCTTACTCTCCAAATTTTGCCAACTCTCCCACTAATTCATTGTAAATATTCATCCTGAGAAGTTGTGACGGAGGGGGGTCCAGGGAAATGTTTTCTCTAATTGTTTTCTGTTTTTGCATTGGATTGTTGCTGCATTTTAAAAAAAAAGAAAAGATATTTATTTCAACAACAAAAGAGCAGATTTTGGAGGAAAATTAAATAAAATTAAAGGGAATACTGGAATGTTGTTATCGATAAAGTTATTTCAATATCGGTAAAATTAAATTTGGTTTTACTTGATCTGGTGATAGCTATTTATCATTGATGTTCTGTAGAATGTGTATGTTTAATGCTGAGTTGTGTATAACTTTGTGAGGTCTGCATTGCCCGCTATTATATTTGCTCATTTTACATATAAATGTAGTCGCTCATTGCATCCTGTTGTGTCCTGTCGCATTTTTCTCGCATATCACTAATCTCAGTTCATCTAATGACGCATTTTACTTACAAACCACACAGTCTCCCCTCCACTTACCACCCACCTCCCCTCCCTCTCCTTTTGCTCCTTTCAACAAGTCATTCGCCTGTACTGAGCACTCACCAATCTCTAGGGAGTGGGGGAAGAGGGTCAAAGGGTTGAGTTGGGTTGGTGGGGAGGAGGGGGACGGCGGTGAACGCTTTTTCACTGAAGCACAGTTTTGCCCGCTGGCCCCAATGGGGTGGGAGATGGAGGGGGAAGAGATGACACAACATCCCGCCGCTGCAAAAGGACCTCAGAGAAGCGAGCCAGGGTGGAGTTGGCCTCGCCGGTGGCCATTTCGTTTTTGCTTCACGGTTGGCGGAGGTCAATGTACGGACTTTCTGCTGTCATGATATGGGCATCGCTGTATGAACCACAGTACAGTGCGTATATGGGCCAGTGAAACACACTTATTAACTGCCTCCCTTAATAAAAGGCTGCACCTAGTGTGTTAGCAGGATGCCAGAAATATCAGGAAGGCCCTAGGCTCAATCTTCAGTTTCTGTTAAGCTTGGGAGGAGCAAAGGCCTATTCTGGAGGTCCAGTCACTACAATTGGCTAAAACAGCACACAGATCAGCACTGGGACTTGAGGCCTTCCTGGATTGTGTGTCCAACTTCACACCTGGTCATGGCCTTTAACTGCTGAGGCAATCTGAGACATTTGGATAATGATAACTTGTTGTCTTTTCATGTTTGATGGCGGTAGCCCCTGTTTGATCACTGCTGCCTCTAGGATAAACCAAAAGGAGTTGGAGTTTGATCTTTATTAAGGGACTGTCAGTTGAGGAAGGGAATAACTAATTTCAGTCATGAACAACAACAGTACTGTCACACAAATGGAACCGTTATTTTTATTGGGACATTGACGCAGACCTTCTGTCTTGGATTTGTGATACATTGACCATGAACATACCTTGCTTAACTCCCAGTCAGTATTACTTATTCTTGGTTGGGGCACGAGTTGAGCCTTCACAGTAGGCCTCAACAGTTTCTTGGTTAGAAAGGGCATATTGGCCAAACTCCTGCTTCTGTTGCCCACCATGGTCGAATAGCCTACTAGTATGGCTTAGGCTCATACATGAGGTGCTGAGAGTGTGGCCATCGCCCATGGAACTGACACTCAGCGTGAGTCAATGGGTTAAGACGAGGAGCAAAGACAATTACTAAAAGGGATAGAACGGAGGAACTTATGAACATGAGGCCATTCAGCCCCTCCAACATTCCAATAGATCACGGCTGATTGGTATCTTAATTCCATTTATCCACTTTGTTTTTTGTTTGGTTCTATAATCCTCAGTACCCTATCAAAATCTGTTTTGACATTTTCAATTGACCCCCCACCATCTGCTCGAGTCAGCAGCTTTTTGGGGTAGAGAGAGTGTGAAGTGCTTCCTGACATCACCCAGGTGCTCGGTGAATGAAAGGAATGGTCATCAGATGTTCATTTTAAAAGGATGGATCTTCCCGTTCTGTGAAACTCGAGTAATGTGTAGAATATTCCTCAATCTCGTTTTGCAGAATTGTCCGCTGACATGAAGCCAAACAGCATGTCAGGACAGGCTTGGAGATACTGTCAATGCAGATTAAAAAAGGACAATAGCAGGAGTTATGTGCTGTTATAACTGAAAGTTTTATACTGAGTGTGGGGTGTGTAACAGAGAGTGTTATAACTGAAAGTTTTATACTGAGTGTGGAGTGTGTAACAGAGAGTGTTATAACTGAAAGTTTTATACTGAGTGTGGAGTGTGTAACAGAGAGTGTTATAACTGAAGGTCTGATAAGACCAGGAATTCTGACCGAACTTAAAAGAAATACCTAAAGAACGAAGACAATTCTCCTTATGTTCAAGCTTTAAAAGGCACTCAATCTGAAATTATTTTCCAGCTTGATTGTCCTCTGTATGGAAGTCTCTGTGTAGCCCCAGTCCTGCTCAGATTGGTAAATTGTCTGGTGGCTGTGAAAGTGGGAGATGTTTAAGAATAAGGGTCTGAGTGCCTCCTCATTCCATTCAAATCAGTCCAAATGCTGAGGTTGGGATTAGAATCGTAGAATCATAGGAAGTGTTGGGCCCAGAAAGAGGCCACTTGGCCCATCGTGTCTGTGTCGGCCGAAAAGCGATCCACCTATTCTAATCCCACCTTCCAGCATTTGGTGCGTAGCCCTGCAGATTACAGCACTTGCAGATGGTCTGGGTTATAAAGCAATTAGTTTGCCATCAACCTGTTTTGAGTGCCAATGAGGTGAAGGAGAAGGACAACAGTCACAACCAATAGGTTGTCTTCCAGGATTGACTGGGAGATTGACTCTGTGTTCCTCCAATTCTGGCCTCCTGCACATCCCCCGATTTCCATTGCTCCGCAATGGGCAGCCATACCTTCAGCTGTCTAGGCCCTAAGCTTTGAAATTCCCTCCTTAAACCTCTCTGCCTCTTTCTCCCTCTTTAAGATGCTCCTTAAAACCCTAATATCTCCTATGTGGTAAGTATTAAGTTTTATCTGATAATTGCTCTTGTAAATCACCTTGGGATGTTTTAATATGTTAAATGCCCCATAAATGCAAGATGTATTATTTTTTATTCATTCATGGGATGTGGGCTTCGCTGGCCAGGCCAGCATTTATTGCCCATCCCTAATTGCCCTAACTGAGTAGCTTGCTAGGCCATTTCAGCAGGCATGTAAGAGTCAACCACATTGCTGTGGGTCTGGAGTCACATGTAGGCCAGACCAGGTAAGGACAGCAGATTTCCTTCCCTAAAAAACATTAGTGAACCAGATGGGTTTTTACAATAATGGACAATGGTTTCATGGCCATCATTAGACTAGCTTTTAAATTCCAGATTTATTAATTGAATTCAAATTCCACCTTCTGCTGTGGTGGGATTCGAACCCATGTCCCCAGAGTAATACCCTGGGTCTCTGGGTTACTAGTCCAGTGACAATACCACTACGCCACCACCTCCCCCTGAATTTAATCGATTGGGAGACACCGGCAACCTAAATACTGCCTTGAGATAACTGCGGGGACCAGTTTGCCATTCCTTGCAGCATTGGATGCCTCACACAGTCCCTCTTCCTCCACCTCCTCCTCCTCATCTAGTCCTGTGTCAAGGCTCCAAGTTGCAGATACCACATGACTTGCCCTCCATGTTGCCCCTTTCTGGTACAATGCTTTACTCCAAGTTTTTACATCTCATGTTGGGCCTGGGATAACCTACTCTCCACCCACCCCTCACCCCACCCCGCAGAGGTCGAATTATTGGGACTGAATTCTTCTAGTGGCCCATCTCTGAAATGGAGATTCTGAAATACCAGTGGTTCCCCTTTAAGAAATTCTCTGCGTGTTTTTCTGATTAGATCGGAAAGAGATGTATGAGGTTGCCATTTTTAACCAATCAGGTTGAGAATGCAACCTACTCTCTCTGTTTCTCTAAGAGAATCGGGGCAGATCAGAAACTCAATCCTTTAAAGTCCAGCCAGATCCCCGAGGACCTTAGGGAGCTGCACTGTCCAAAAAGGTCATAGGACGACCCTGTCACCTGATCTCCCATGAGTGTGTTCCAGTAGGCCTCAGTCCCTGAGGGCTTGTGCCACACAGACCTTACCTCTAGCCAGGGACTCCCACTGGAGAATGGATGAGGGTGGACCTGTGGACAGTGGGTAAGGACGGGATTAGGCTGGGCTGTAATGCCTCCCATTGCCAAATAGCCTGCTATACCCGCCCAGGGCTCGCACCTGAGTGAAGAATCAGACAGCGGTCCCCAGAGCCAACACAAAGGCCTCCGTCCCAGAGAAAAGCAAACCTTGGCCCCATAGCTTCACTCAGTTACAGACAAGATAATGGCCCTTCCCACCTTCCAGCTACCCAGGCCACCTTTCTTCTCCCTCACTCGCTCAGGGCTGTTGAGATCAATTGTAGCAACCGCACCCCACACCCCCAGGTCAAAATGGCCTCCCATGCTGATATGAGCTAGTTACGCTCAGGCCATGGATTCATCCTCAATGGGGTGTGGAAGGCATTCCAGCGACTGCCCCCATCTGGCAGCTCAGGTGGATAATGGGGAGGGGGGAGGTGAACAGGATGGGGGGGAGAGGGAAGGGGAAGGGGGAGAGGGAAGGGGAAGGGGATGGGGAGAAGGGGATGGGGGGGGAAGGGGATGGGGGGAGGGGATGGGAGGGAGAGGGGATGGGAGGGAGAGGGGATGGGGGGAGAGGGAAGGGGATGGGGGGGGAAGGGGATGGGGGGGGGTGTAGAGGGAAGGGGATGGGGGGTGTGTGTAGAGGGAAGGGGATGGGGGGGGGTGGAGAGGGAAGGGGATGGGGGGGGGCTGTAGAGGGAAGGGGATGGGGGGGGGAAGGGGATGGGGGGGGAAGAGGATGGGGGGGGTGTAGAGGGAAGGGGATGGGGGGGGGTGTAGAGGGAAGGGGATGGGGGGGGGCTGTAGAGGGAAGGGGATGGGGGGGGAAGGGGATGGGGGGGAAGGGGATGGGAGGGAAGGGGATGGGGGGGAAGGGGCTGTAGAGGGAAGGGGATGGGGGGGGAAGGGGATGGGGGGTGTGTGTAGAGGGAAGGGGATGGGGGGGGGTGTAGAGGGAAGGGGATGGGGGGGGTGTAGAGGGAAGGGGATGGGGGGGGGTGTAGAGGGAAGGGGATGGGGGGGGCTGTAGAGGGAAGGGGATGGGGGGGGAGGGAAGGGGATGGGGGGGGTGTAGAGGGAAGGGGATGGGGGGGAAGAGGGAAGGGGATGGGGGGGGGAAGAGGGAAGGGGATGGGGGGGGGGAAGAGGGAAGGGGATGGGGGGGGGGAAGAGGGAAGGGGATGGGGGGGGGGAAGAGGGAAGGGGATGGGGGGGGGAAGAGGGAAGGGGATGGGGGGGGAAGAGGGAAGGGGATGGGGGGGGAAGAGGGAAGGGGATGGGGGGGAAGAGGAAGGGGAGGGGGGGAAGGGGATGGGGGGGGTGTAGAGGGAAGGGGATGGGGGGGGTGTAGAGGGAAGGGGATGGGGGGGGCTGTAGAGGGAAGGGGATGGGGGGGAGGGAAGGGGATGGGGGGGGTGTAGAGGGAAGGGATGGGGGGAAGAGGGAAGGGGATGGGGGGGGGGGAAGAGGGAAGGGGATGGGGGGGGAAGAGGAAGGGGATGGGGGGGGGAAGAGGAGGGGGGGGAAGGGGATGGGGGGGAAGAGGGATGGGGAGGGGGGGAAGAGGATGGGGAGGGGGGGAAGGGGATGGGGGGGTAGAGGGGAGGGGGGGGGAAGAGGGAAGGGGAGGGGGGGGAAGAGGGAAGGGGAGGGGGGGAAGGGATGGGGGGGAGAGGGAGGGGGGGGAAGGGGATGGGGGGGGAGAGGGAAGGGGATGGGGGGGGAGAGGAAGGGGATGGGGGGGAGAGGGAAGGGGATGGGGGGGGGGGTGTGTAGAGGGAAGGGGATGGGGGGGGGGGTGTGTAGAGGGAAGGGGATGGGGGGGGGGAAGAGGGAAGGGGAGGGGGGGGAAGAGGGAAGGGGAGGGGGGGGAAGAGGGAAGGGGAGGGGGGGAAGAGGGAAGGGGAGGGGGGGGGAGAGGGAGGGGGGGGGAGAGGGAAGGGGAGGGGGGGGAGAGGGAAGGGGATGGGGGGGGAGAAGGGGAGGGGGGAGAGGGAAGGGGAGGGGGGGAGAGGGAAGGGGATGGGGGGGGGGGAGGGAAGGGGATGGGGGGGGGATGGGGTAGGGGATGGGGGGGGGAGAGGGAAGGGGAGGGGGGGAGTGGAAGGGGATGGGGGGGGAGGGATGGGGAGGGGGGGAGAGGGAAGGGGTTGGGGGGGGGGTGTGGGAAGGGGAGGGGGGGGGAGAGGGAAGGGGTGGGGGGGGGAGAGGGAAGGGGATGGGGGGGGGAGAGGGAAGGGGATGGGGGGGGGAGAGGGAGGGGAGGGGGGGAGGGGATGGGGTGGGGGGGGGTGAGGGAAGGGGTGGGGGGGGGGAGGGTGAGGGGATGTGGGGGGGGGAGTGGGATGGGGTGTGGGGGGGGGGGTGAGGGAAGGGGATGTGGGGGGGGGGAGGGAAGGGGATGGGGGGGGGGTGTGGGAGGGTGGGGGGGGGGAGAGGGAAGGGGGGGGGGGGAGAGGGATGGGGATGGGGGGGGGGGGAGAGGGAAGGGGATGGGGGGGGGGGGAGAGGGTAGGGGATGGGGGGGGGGAGAGGGAAGGGGATGGGGGGGGGGAGAGAGGGAAGGGGATGGGGGGGGGGGGAGAGGGAAGGGGATGGGGGGGGGAGAGAGGGAAGGGGATGGGGGGGGGGGAGAGAGGGAAGGGGATGGGGGGGGGGGTGAGGGGAGGGGAGGGTTGGGGGGGGGAGAGGGAAGGGGATGGGGGGGGGAGAGAGGGAAGGGGATGGGGGGGGGAGAGAGGGAAGGGGATGGGGGGGGGGAGAGAGGGAAGGGGATGGGGGGGGGGAGAGAGGGAAGGGGATGGGGGGGGGGAGAGAGGGAAGGGGATGGGGGGGGGGAGGGGGAGGGGTGGGGGGGGGGAGAGGGAAGGGGATGGGGGGGGGGAGAGAGGGAAGGGGATGGGGGGGGGGAGAGGGAGGGATGGGGGGGGAGAGAGGGAGGGGTTGGGGGGGGGTGAGAGGGAAGGGGATGGGGGGGGGAGAGAGGGAAGGGGATGGGGGGGGGGAGAGAGGAAGGGGATGTGGGGGGGGGTGAGAGGGAAGGGGATGGGGGGGGGAGAGAGGGAAGGGATGGGGGGGGGAGAGGGAAGGGGATGGGGGGGGGAGTGAGGGAAGGGGATGGGGGGGGGAGAGAGGGAAGGGGATGGGGGGAGAGGGAAGGGGATGGGGGGGGGGAGAGGGAAGGGGA